>NC_056746.1:943365874-943408374 GCF_019279795.1 Protopterus annectens
ATCACAAGGTGCGATTTGTGTGTTGTCAAAGTTAGGGGTATAAAAATGTACAGCCATACAAAGCAATGCAGGTGTCTTATACTGAAAGAAAGCAGTCCATATATTTTTGGATGTCTAACAAGCACAAAGGTGTACACATATCAGAAAGGAAGCCATTGGCACAATACAGTGGTGTTTTGCCATAATAAGAAGGCTGCATAATATAGTGATTCATTATTTGTGCAATGATGCCATCATAACATGTCAAAAAAAATCAGGTTGAATTTCTATCCATGCTGGCAATGCCATATAGCAAGGAGACAGTTGAACAAAACTGTGTAATACAAGGCACATCAAGTAACATGAAGCATCTCACACAAGGGCAGAGGGCCAATGGGATTACATGGCACAACAATGTCACAAACTTAACAAATACAATAAAATTCCATGTATGTAAAAAGGCATACCAAAAGCCAACATTACAACTACAATGTGTGCAAAGTATACATTTATATTAGCCATATGCATATATTTACAAGAGAATGCCACTGCAATGGTATGTGTGTGGAATATCATTAAATTTAACAGGTGTACAATATAAGGTATCACACTTGCATATGTTATCACCTTTCCATGTAGTCACATGAGCACTGTCAAAAAAGCAAATGTGTGACATTGTCAGACTACTTCGTCAGTCCTATCTGTCACATACAAGATCAAACCAAGTCAGAAATAACAATTCATGGGCACTGTATGCAGATGAAGTAAAAATATATGCAGAATGCAGGAATAATTTCCCTATGTGTCTGTAACTTGTAACCACATAAATGACAACATATGAAGGCCATATGACACAATGTTGATAATGACAGCAACATATCTGGACATGTTTCATAATGCAGCAAAACTATATGATCCCTTATGAACTGGATTATGAAGTGTGCATCACGAGGTACATATTAAAAGCATGGCTGTATTATGGGATGTGTGTACAAACTTGTGCTTAATAATGAAAGATAGCCAAGTAGGAACACACAGTGGTGGCAGCGTGACATGACCGGAACACAGGCAATACTTAAGTTCCGGATGGCCCTCCTTGATGGGGCCAAACATCTCAAATGATCTCCCTTGCGATCTCCTGGAAGGAGTTGCACATATCTTGTGTTATATCTTGGATGAATGTCCCCATCATGTCCCACCTCTGTGTCTGGAAAGTGTCGGTAACAACATCGTGGATCTGGTCCCTCAGGTTGTCAGGTTGGTATGGTGTAGATCACTGTTGTTCTACAGGAACAATAACCTGTACTGGTCCGGGATTGTTGTCATCATCCATGCATTCCCCTGGTCTTCAGAGTCAGAGGCTGATGGAAGAGGTCAAATGCACTGTCATCTTCTACAAGGGATGGGTGGACTGGCATGTGTGTAATTCACATGGCAAAGAATAATATAGTCAGAGGAATCAATACTAGGTAACAATATGTGGTTAATTTGTAGCAAGATATACAAACATCACTGAACAATGATAGCTGCACCATCTAATAAGTAAATTTAGTTGACAGTTACTATCCGATATGTAGTGAACAGCATCAAGAATTCCTATCTAAGATAAGTGCAATGTCTACATAACATTACTGTCACTTAAGCATGTTTTGAAATATTAAAAGTTACACAGCTGTGCCATTGGGATAATTATGACAATCAGAAAAAAGTATCAAATTTTACTCATTGCATGTCTGATATGTGGGTGTATACAACACTGACACCATTAGGACACAGAAAAGGCAGTAATCTAGGCTGGCTCACATAAATGACTGTGTTTGCCCATCAAAATTTTACATCAGCTTGCACAGTGACATCTATTTGAATAAATCAATGGAAGAGACATCTGTTGTCACATGTGCATGGTTGTAAGTAACAGTATGCAGTATGCCTGGACAACACACATATACAGAAGTGCTGCATAGCCCACAGCAATAAACACAACTACAACCATGCAAAGCCACTCTGTGTAGGCTGTAACATTACAGGAAGTAAACAATTGCCAAGTAGAGAGTCTCAGATAACAATGATTAACACACACACACATATATGTTAAGGTTTCACTACAACAGTAACACAAAATGATAACACAGTAATATGTACAAATTCTAATACATATGGAGACAACCTCCATCAGATGTGCGATATTACAAAAATCACTACATATATATATATATATATATATATATATATATATATATATATATATATATATATATATATATATACATGTAAGTATATTGCTGTGGTGTTTATGCAAACAAGTTTGACATTGCACCATTCGGACAGATAACCTCACTAAATTCTTACATCAGAATGGGAAAGTAATATATGAGTCACCTGGGTCCATACCTCTCAACCACTTAGCACAAGAAATCTGAACAAAGTCTAAAATAATGGGGGGACAAAGGCCCAAACATCAGGACAGATTTTTAATATTGCTCTTATAAACTTAGAAAGTTGTTAGAGTAACAGGATTAGTGCTAGTATGCCTTTTTTGAAGTAAGAATTTACAGAATACAAGGAACATGTATTTGTTTTTTTTTGTAATGCAACAAATAGTCCTTGACACTCAAGGGAAGATTTTACCAGAACATCTAGAGCTATGTGAATTAAAGTGGCAACTTAGGCTAAATGCATTTGAGTATCCTGGTTTGAATGATTATAATAGTATTAACTGTCTGTTAAAACTCAGGCACCTTGAGGGTTAAAATGTTTTTTCTTTAATTGTTTTATTGATTTTAATTCTGATTGGATAGGTTGTAGTTGAAGGGATGATATTAACTGGTTAAACCAGATGGTTTTAGTTCTGAAGAAGTCCTGTGTAACTGCATAGGGGACGAAAGTGCTTAACAGTTTGGTTGTATCAAATAAAGAGAATCATTTGTATTGGTGGTCTTTCCTCTGGCTGTATTTCTTCGAGTTTCCTGGCTTTATATTGTATATTTATGGTTCTTTGTTTGTGAGGTATGGAAGGAAGCAGCATCATTGATGGCCTCCAACAGGATGGCTCTGGATCCAACGGTAATCTAACCTCCCTATTACAACAGGTTAGCCAACAATTAACAGATCAGTCTAATCATTTTAGAGCACTTGGGCTCTCATTAAATGGAAATTATGGCTTGAATTTGAGTTTTGGGCTGCCACTAACTCAAGCCACGCCTGTAACAACTGGTGACAATGTACAGTAAAGGAAGCTTTTGGTGGTAGAACTTGCACTCAGGGTGATTGGCGACAGAATCCGTTCTCCTTTCACCAGAATGATGATACTAGTCGACAGCAGCCCAATGGTAATAATGTGACTATGGGTGCAACTTTCACTGACAACCTGAGGCTATTTGACAATGTACTGTTAAAATATAAAAAACTACAACTTGAGAACAGCTACCTGCAGAGAAACATTGAATTAAAACAAGTACCTAAAGGCTTGAGGCTATAGTATTATCCTAATGGTGGTTCCTCAGACCCTGGATTTATTAGGGATCTCCATGCTATATTTGACAGGGCAGGCTTTGAAATAATGCAGCTGATGATAAAAAATATTGTAACTGTCATAGACAATCTTAATAAGGAAATGGAGACCATTAATGCTGCTTTATGAAGGGATATGTGATGAATCTGGGCATCTTGGGGCAATGTAGAAATTGCCTCATGTACACAGACAACCCTCTCCTCCTACCACCCAACACTACAACCTGTGAGAGATGCACTTATCTAGCAAAACTGGAGGTAAAGCTCTCTCCAATCAAGACTGAACTTGACAGTCAAGAGGAGAAGGTAAACACTTGCACCACACCACACTCATCACATAGTCTCACTAAATCTACACCACCAAAATCCACACATAGAAACACAAAAACATTCGCGGAGGCTCTCAATAATAATCTGCTCAAGCAACAGAGACCTCCAAAGCAGAAATGCAAGCAACCTCCACCCCCCAACACAACCCAAATGACACATAGCCTGCAGACTCAGTGTGCCACTCAACCACAGCCAATAAGGCAAAACAAAGTACCCTACACATTAGTCATAGGCGACTCTATAGTCAGGCACACTGATGTCCCACTCACCAGGCTAAACAAGGAGAAGGTTACTGTCAGCTGCCTCTTGGGTGCCAGGATCTGCCACATAACTCACGCACTCAGGTCACTCCACAACAAGTACAAATATGACTCTGTCATTGCCCATGTTGGTGTGAATGACCTGAGACGTACCTCCCTGGACTACATGAAAAGAGACATGGAAGAGCTCTCCGATCTTGTAGCCCAGGCAGGTATGACCCCAGCCCTGAGTAGCATTCTGCCATCACCCAGAATGATGCCGGAGTACAAAGACAAAATGATTGAATTCAACAATTGGCTAAGCTTCTGGTGCCATTCTAAAGGGATCCAGTATCTGTCTGCCTGGGATGACATGGTCGACAGACCACGAAGCTTTGCCAGAGATGGCCTGCACCTGTCAACCCTGGGATTCCGGATACTGGCTAAAGTTCTTGCCGCCCCTATAGTGCCTTTTTTAGGCAAGGTTCAAATGACAAATTCACCACTGTAACAGGAACAGGCAAGCAAAAACTGAGGGTGATGTTACTTCAATGCTAGAAGTCTAAATCTCAAAATGCACTCACTCGAGGCACTCCTTAAAATGGAGAACATCGATATCTGTGCAGTGACTGAGACCTGGTTCAAGGCTCCAGAGAGCACCCCTGCACTACCAGGCTATAACGCATACCACACTTTTTGGTCATGTAACCTGGACTGGAATACCAAAGGCGGAGATGTGTCCATATTCATTAAGGATAGCCACACCTCCAGGCTAGTTGTTCAGCATAATGCAGCCGAGGTTATCCAAGTGCAACTAACTCTGGGCAAAACTGTAATCCAAATTGTAGCTTGCTACAGATCACCCACTATGCCCCAGGATTCCCACTCCTCTTTTCTTGATGTACTGGAGAATATTAGGGTTCAACCAAACACCCTAATAATGGGCGATTTCAATTACCCCACCATTAAGTGGGAAAACTACTCATGTACCAACTCCTTCACTCAACGCTTTCTAGAATTCATAAACTCCAATGCCCTGGATAAACTTATCCACACCCCCACCAGGGGCAACAATATCCTAGATCTAGTCATTACCAATATGAGTGACCGGTGTTCCACACCTGAAGTCAACGCCTCATTGGTCTGATCCGACCATAAGATAATTACCCTAGATATCCACATCCTGCCTCCACCCCCCATTAAGGAAACCATGGTAAAAAATTTCTCCAAAGCTAACTTCATGCTTCTTAAGACAGAAGTGGTGAACTTCATGACACCCATGCAGATGGACAATACAGTTACGACTGTTACGACTACTGACTCCTACACAATTGCACTTTATAAGCACTTACATGAGTACATGGATTGTGCTATCCCAAACAGAACCAAGATGCTATCCTCCAAAAAAAGGAAGCCAATCTGGTGGTCCTCTGCCATAAACAAACTGCACAACAGAAGGAAGAAACTCTTGCAAAAGAGAGTAAAATTCCACGAGTGGAGGAGCTCCCTGGTCAGCCTCAGTAAGAAGCTGCGATCCCTGATAAAATCCTCCAAAGCTAGTTACAAAAACAAAATTGCCACTGATTCTAAAGACAACCACAAAGCATTCTATAGCTATGTCAAGAATCTCAATGGCAACACTCACTCAGATCTGCTCTGAGTTACAACACAATGGCACTAAATATACAGACCCAACTGATATTGCCAACATCCTGGCAGATAGGTTCAGTGCTAACTTTACCCCCCTCTCACCCCCTAAAGAGCCCATCTCTATACCAGAAGAATGCAAAATTCCTGTAATCATGGCTGCACAGGTAAAAAACACACTCTCCAAAGCCAAGAATACAGCATCCATGGGACCAGACAACATCCCAGGCTGCATTCTACACGAACTACAGAACAAACTGGCACCCCACCTAAGTACCATGTTCAATCATAGCCTCACCTCAGGCTTTGTGCCTGCTGAATGGCGCACAGCAACGGTTATCCCACTCCACAAGGGGGGGAGCCACCACGGACCCCGGGAGCTACTGCCCCATTAGCCTGACGAGCCTGGTCTGCAAGGCCATGGAACGTATCATCATGGAACTTATAAACAAAGGCATTGGTAATCTCCAAACTCTGGATCCCACCCAGTTCAGGTTTGTAAAAGGCAGATCATGTCTCCTTAACCTGATAGACTTCTTTGAAGCAGTCACCAAAGCCGTAGACAAGGGTAAGGTGGTTTACACAGCCTATCTAGATCTTGCCAAGGCTTTCGACACCATCCCCCACTCTGGAATTATAGATAAACTAACTAAACTAGGTATAAATCCTTATGTCACAAGATGGGTTGCCAACTGGCTCACTGACAGAACCCACGCTGTGAAAGTAGCAGACTCCAAATCCGACTTCAGACCAGTGACAAGTGGAGTACCACAGGGTTCAGTCCTGTGTCCTCTCCTGTTTGGTATCTACTTCTCTGAAGTGCAGGCTAACACAGAAGGTCTTTGGCTAACGAAGTTCGCAGATGACTGCAAACTAGGAGCCATAATCGAAACTCCTAACGATGTGGATATCCTACAAAAGGACCTCACTGAGACAGATGCCTGGTTCATAGATTAGGTTCATAGATTAGTACTAAGCTAACTGCCCTTGCGAGCCATTTCTAAGCCTAGCCAATTATCCCTTGTGAGACTCAAACCCTACACCTTGTGCTTACAAGGCAAACACCTTAACCTTTAGGCCACCCTCCCAAAGCCATGGCCTCAAGCTCAATGCCAAAAAGTGCATTGTCATCCCCTTTGGTAAAAACACTGTACCCATGAACTACAACATAGGCGGTAGTATACTTAACACCGAAAGTGTGATAAGAGACCTTGGGACACAGGTGGACAGTAGTCTCTCCTTTGATAATCAGATCGCCACAGTAGTCAGGAAATCCTTCTACGTGGCACACCTCATCACAAAAGGTTTCTCATCCAGAAAAAAAGAGGTCATTGTTCCCCTCTACTCATCACTCATTAGACCCATTATAGAGTACAATGCCCCTTTTGGTATGTACCTCACAAGAACATCTACAACAACTGGAAAGGCCACAGAAATACCTCACAAAGAGGATTACCGGCCTCAAACAGATGCCCTATGCAGACTGTCTCAAAAAACTCCAGCTTTACTCCGTCGCATATCGCCTACTCAGAGATGATCTCTGCCTAACATACAAAGCTATGTCAAACCCAGAGCTGTTGGACATGCTCCACTTAAAGAAATCCCAATCCCTCCGAGCTACACGCTCTAGGGACATAAACCTTGTCACCACAATAAACAGAACATGCCGGAGGGATAGATTCCTATCCCAGAGACTTCCCATACTCTGGAATAAACTACCTATCTATATCAAACAAAACTCCTCATTAGCACTCTTCAAGAAAAATCTTGATGATTGGATGGGAAATAGGAAATTCACCCTGGGGATCACCTCTGTGGCTCTGTTCAACAGTGGCACAGGAAAATAATTTTCTTGGGTGGCAAAAGCCAGGGTACCTTTTTGGCTGGGCTTGTATAGGTCCCAGGGCTGATAGCCTAGTACCTACCTATGAACCTACCTATATTCTCTTTAAGCACTATAAAACTAATTATGACAACATTTTTTATAAAATAGACAAGACTTGCAATGATATTTTCCTTAGAAAAATGAAGAAAATAAATAGAGATTTGGATGCGTACAGAAATGACTGTGCATACCCTAAGGGAACTGGTAACCAGGGCAACAATTCCATTTCAGCCAACCACAAGTATGGGAGCCATCAGCCAGAGATGACATCATCACCAAGATTTCAAAAGCAGCAGAACGTGGCTGGTTTTAACTCATATGCCTAAGTTACAGAAGGAGTGAGGAGATCGGAGCAAATTAAAAATTAAATTGAATATGAATAAAGGAGAAAACAACTCAAGGGATTTTCAATATCAACAGGAGGGATTCAGCAAGAACGGCAACTATCTGGCCCAAGGAGCTCGTCCCAAACAGAAACATGGGGAATGGCAGCAGAAAAAACGCTAGACAACTTGAACATTTTAATTAGAGGTAATAATGATACCTTTAGAGACCTATTTTTTGATTTTAATGTTGAAAGAGAGATAGTGGATCTCCTGCTGTGAATGTGGTGGTTTTAGACTGTTCAAGTGAATTATTTAGTGACTTTAATATTGATACGAATGTAAGTGGGGCTCTGACTTTGAACTCAACAGTTTTTAATACTTTTGATCATAATGGGTTAGTAGCCCCACAATGTGGACCTAAGGTTATATTAAACACTGCAAATTATTTTAAAGTATATAATTATTCAAACAAAAATATTACTCAGATGCATGCAGATGTTTTTTCTTAAGGGTTCAGTTTTATCCCTGCATGTAGAGGGCTAATTGCAGATTTACTACTGGACTTGAAACTGTTTACTAGAAAGTTAAATTTGAGTTTGTTTTTTGACTCTGATGGAGAAAATGAATATTGCTCAGCATCTTGTTTAAAAAAAAACAAGTATGTTTAATCCACCCATGCATAATTTAGTACACTGGTTTGAGAGGACATGTGAGGTAGATTTTAGGCAGTTGTTTAATGAAAATACCCACTTAAGTGATGATAATATGACTGTTAATGAAAGGTCTTGCTTGTCTGATATAGTGACAGATAAAAAAAGACGTGTAATGAAACCCAACAATGGAAATGGAATGATTATTATGGAAAAAAAATGATTACTGTAATAGTATGAATATTATTTTGATGGAAGGGACATATACAGAGGTCTCAAAAATGAAATTAACATTGCCTTCAAAAGGATAGATAACATGCTGAATGATATGATTTTTCAGGGTCAAATTAATTTAGAAGAATTCAATTATATCAAAAATTATGTCCCAGTAATTGCCAATATATTCAGGATCCCAAAAATCCACAAAGACCTAAACCAACCCCCTTTTAGACCTATATTGGATGGTAAAAGGTCTAAGATATACTTTATGGTGAAATGAGTGGATTTTTACCTAAAAGTGGGTGTAAAAGAGCTCAAATATGTTTGTAAAGATTCTTAGGAATTCCTGGGGAACCTTAATAGAGTTAAGGTTTTTGAAGGCATGATATTTGTTACTATAGACGTTAAAAATCTTTTTTCAGTAATACCCCATAAGGAGGGTCTAGAATGGCTGGAAACCCAGCTTTTTGAGACTAAAAAGTACAAACAAGATTGTATAAATGTGATTGTCACCTTAATGTAATCCTCTGCAACAATTATATCTACTTTGAGGGACAGTATTTCAAGCAGGTAGTGGGTATAGCTATGGGGGCCACTTGTGCCCCCACATATGCTAATTATGTCATGTCTTTTTGGGAATCTGAATATATCTTCAAGAGTAGATATGTGGAAAATATAAAATATTATACAAGGTTTTAGGACGACCTGTTCCTAGTTTGGTAAGGATCTGTAGGACTATTGGTGGAATTTTTAAATTACATCAGCAGTAGCACCACCTTTATAAAATTCGTGTACAGTTTTCATACTCAGAGGATATGTTATTTGGATGCTGAAATTGCTACAGATGATGAAAATAAGAAGTTAAAATCAAAGGTTTATAGAAAACCAACCTTCTCAAATTCATATCTGGACTATAGTAGTTGCCATCCATCATACCAAAAAAGATCAGTGGTAAAAGGGAAACTAGTAAGAGTGCACGGGTGCCGGAACCATAGAGCCAGGGGGAGGGGGAGCCCCCCCACTTTTACAGCTGCAAGACCTGTCGAAAAAAATTAATGAAGTGGAGTTTTCATGCTAATGTGGATTCGTGGCCGGAAGTTAAACTAACTAAACTAGCTGTTCCTGTTCTCTTATTGCTCTGTGTTACAGGAGTTATGCTGCCACTGTTCTGTTGGTGCTGCCAGAGCAAGAGTCATGCCGGTAAGGAGAGTTTCATTCTTTTATTTGCAGAAGTTATGCTGCTCCCGTGTGTGTGTGTGTGTGTGTGTGTGTGTGTGTGTGTGTGTGTGTGTGTGTGTGTGTGTGTGTGTAAAATGCCCCAGTTAGGTATATAGGTATATCAGGTGGTTAGTGTTACTTAGGTTCAAACAACAGCCTGAATTCTCTACCCATACCACCACTTGTGATTCAGGGAGTTGAGTTGATAGCCTTCAACTGTTCAGATTTTCACAGAATATTTGGGTCATACTTTTGGTATGTTCCTCTTAAAATGTGTGGTTTTCTGGCAAATCAGTGAGAACTGAGTTCACTAAATAATGATAGCCATTTAAGTTTCAGTCTTCCTATCTTTCAGGAAACACATGGTAATGCAAAACACTTTATTTTGGCAACTTTCTAAGATTATACAAGCAATAGTTAAAATGCGGCCCTGATTTTGGGCCTTTGCCATCCCCCAAATAAATTTTGGCTTTTTCTAGATTTCTTGTGCTGCCAAGTTAAGAGATTTAGTTGAGTGTCATGTGGATTTTACAAGGAGCTGAGAGCTTCAAGGGAAGAGAAGTTTAGTGCTACTTATGCTAAGTTGCTTGCCTTGTTAGTAGCACAGCAGGTAGTATACTTGCTTTTGATGCAGAAGGCTGTGGGTTCTATTCCCACAATATGCAGATGGATCGCTGATACTGTACTGTGTTGTACTTTAAAGGGAGTGGATGCTGCAGTCCTATGAATTTCCTCCTTTGCAGGAGTTATCTAGTAACTATGTTTCTTTTATCAGTTTGCCATCCATTCCCCATTGCAAAATTACTAGTTTATCATTTTTTTAATGTAGCATAGGCAATTTATTCTTCAAGGGCAACAGGCACTTTATTTGTAGATGAAACAATAAAATATAAAGTTGTTTGGTAGCAGCAACCTCTTCATTAGTTACAGATCCCTTTAATGTGGAATTATTTAGATAACTTACTTCTGCAGAGATTTTGCATATTTACTGATATTGGTGGATTGTAATGACAGAAGTTTGAGTGGCCTTTTATGGTTGAAATTTTCTGAAATGGGTAGTTTTGTCATAATTGGGTCATACATTTTGTTTCATTGCTTACTAGAAGAATGTTCCAAACTACAAATTTAAAACACATTCTAACATGTGGTGCTGTATTATACAAGGAATATAATTTAATAGAATCAGGTTAAAACAATCAGGAAGGTGAATTAAAGAATGCATACATGTATGCTTGCAAACATGATGCAAGCGACCAAAATAGGGGAAGAGACCAGTCACCAATGAAGTCTCCCAGGGTTCAGTGCTGAGACGTTTTCTGCTTGCCATATACATATCAAAAGTAGAAGGAAATACCAAAGGGCTTTGGCCTACTAAGTTTGAGATGACTGCAAACTAGGAGCAGTTATTAAATCCCCAAATGACTTAACCATCATGCAGGAAGGTTTGTCCCAAACAATGACTGGTGCCAGAATCATGAATTGAAACTAAACTCCAAGAAATACATTATCGTATCCTTTAAGAAGTCATCTACTCCAGGGAACTGCCAAATTACAATGGCCCCTGAGAACTGAACCAGTTGTTTAGCATTTGGAAACTTGGGTGTAGAGTGACCTAACATTTAACCAACATGTGTCCAGAGTCATAACAAAGTCTTTCTATATTGCACAGCTTATAAACAAATTGATTTTGACTAGATCTAGAGATGTTGTTGTCTCCCTTTACAAAGCCCTCATTAAGTCAATCATTTTGTATAATGCCCACTTTGGCATGTATCTGTCCGGACCCATGCAACAATTGGAATACCCACAGAGATACCTTACTAAAAGGATATAAGTCCTAAACAATAGATCTTGCATGGAGCACCTCAAAGATTTATCACTATACTCAGTATCCTACAGAGTGCTTAGAGGTGATATGTCTGGCATACAAGGCATCCTCCGACCTAATACAGATGTACCTATTGAACATCAGCAAGACAAATGACATCAGAAATACTCAGTCCAGGTATCTAAACTGAATGTTGTGGAGATGGATATATATCACAGAGGCTACCACTGTTCCAGAACAGACTATCCATTCAAGTAAAACAAAGCTCATCCCTGTCCATATTCAAGTGCAACTTGGATCTAAGGATGGGTAATAGAAAATATACTCCAGGATTGCCCCTCATGCCACTAAAGGATAGAGGCAGTTCCTAAATGCTGCATCCCTTACATGGGTCCCCTAAAATTATCTATAGTATGATCACATTTATTCCCACTAGGGCTAATATACAATTATCAGCCATGGAATAGGTAAGACCAATCAGGAAATGTTAATTCAAGAACCAAAAGGGAAACTGGCTAAGATTAAAATGGCCTCCAAGTGAACTTATGTTGTAATAGTAAATAGTTTTAAAAAATTATCCTTTTTAGGTCACCCCCCCCCCCCAGTCTTCAAAAGCTTCCGACACCTCTGTAAGAGCGGCCTGGATGGTAACTGATGATAAGGATTTTATGGCTGAAGCCAATTTAATTATTGACATGTTTAAGAGAAGGGGTTATCAGAATTTCTGTTGGAGAACACAAATAGAGAAGTTTATATAAAAAGAATGAAGGAGACTTTTAAACCAATTTTAGATCAACAGCAAACACTTATTGAAGATGGATTTGGAATTAGTCCTATCAATGATAGTAAAGAGTTAAAAAGTAGAAGTGACAAAATGACTTTTTCTTTCATCACAATTTTTAATAAAGACAGATTAGCAGTGGTTAAAATAATGAATAAAAACTGGAGCCTTTTTAACCTAGACCAAGCTGTCTCTAAGAGATTAGGTGTTAAGCCAGTTTCAGTGTTCAAAAAGGATAGATCTCTTAAAAACTTGTTAGAAAGTAAATGGTTAGGAAAAGATCAGACCAATAGGTCACCTGGTAATTTTAAATGTGGGATGTGTTGACAGTGTCCCCATGTTATTATAATGGGGGTGAAATTTAAGTTGAGTGACCTTCAATGTAATATACATGGCCATTATACATGTCAGTCAAAAAATGTTGCTTATGCAGCAAAATACTTGCAATGTCCAGTATTTTATATAGGAAAAACATGTAGAAGGTTTAGAGAAAGGATGTATGAACATCTAAATGATATAAAAAATGGAAAACATACCAATGCTTTATCTAAACATATTACAGAATACAAGGAACATATACTTGTTTTTTTTTTTTTGTACTGCAACCAATAGTTCTTGACACTCAAGGGAAGATTTTACCAGAACATCTAGAACTATGTGAATTTATTTATTTATTTTATTTTACATTTGTTAACCGGGGGTGTCTGACTGAGCCGAAAAGGCCCTTTTTCAGCAGAGGCCTGGGGAGAAAAGCTCCACAATGAAAAATTACAGACACATTTAGTTATTTAGACATGATCAGTATACACACAAATTACAAGAGACATGTTTTTACAGTGGTATGCGGCACATAAACAGTTACAGTGGAGAGAACAAAAAAATATTAATTTTAAAAATAAAGGTAATTAATAGATTTGTGGTGTACAGCTGAAATTTGGAACATAGGTAGAATACATACACAGTACACACAATACATACATTGTAGATTAGCCAGTGTTTGTGAGTAAGATTGAAAAGTATTATCAAGTGCTCTAGATTTAGTATGTATATGTTATCCGCTTTCACTAGCCTGGGGAGCAATCATGGCACTGCCAACTTTGCTTGAGATGTTGCCTGATGAGGTCTTTAAAGGAGGCTTTGGATGATGTGTTTTGAATGCTAGTAGGGACAGAGTTCCATTTTTTAGCCATTGAACTACTATATAGTGCATCTCCAAAGCTATTGTAGCTGTTGGTGACTTCTAGTAGTAGTTTGCTTGATGATCTAAGAGGCCTTTTGGCTGAGTGATGTTGTACTAGGTATTTGAGGGCAGGACACTTATTGGGGAGGTAATAGATCGAATGACTGAGGCAGAGCTGACTGTAGGTTAGGAGGTTGGGCAGTTCAAGCCAGTGGAGCTGTCTCAAAGCAGTACAGTGATGAGTTCTATATGAGCAATTTGCAGCAAAGTGGGCAATTCTGTTATAGCAGGCTTCCATTTTGCTTAGTTCAGTTTTGTTGAGATTAGTCAGAATGGGAGATGCATAGAGTAGGGTGGATAGAAGTTGGGAGTGAGCAATGGCTGATCTTGTGTTGTTGGTAAGAAATGGTTTGATACGGTAGAGTGACCCCAGTTTGGCATGTACTTTTTTAATAGTTAAGTTGAGATGACTATCAAATTTTAGGTGAGAGTCTATGGTTATTCCCAATAGCTTAGCCTGTGCCACTGGAGCAATTGGAGTAGCATTTGTGGAGTAGATAGTGAATTGACTGTTAGTGTTTTTGTTAGAACTGGTTATAATCATAAGCTGAGTTTTCTTTGGATTGAGGATAAGTTGGGCTTTGGTAAGGTAGTTTTCAATGTCAGAGAATGCTAGTTGAGTTGTTTGCAGGAGGGTGGGAATGTTTTATGCAGCACAGATTAAGGTAGTGTCATCTGCATACTGAATTATAGATGCATGCTGTGTGGAGGTATGGAGGTCATTTGTGAAGACTGCGAATAGTAGTGGTCCTAAGATAGAACCCTGTGGGACTCCTATAGTTATGGGCAGCTGAGGAGAGAGAGAATTTTCCCATTTCACAGCTTGCTACCTGTCAGTTAAGTAGCTTTGGAACCAGGTAAGAGTGGAATTTGATAGATGATATTGGTTTAGTTTCTTTAGCAGGATTTGGTGTGAGACTGTGTCAAATGCTTTGGACATATCCAAAAAAAGAATTGACACTTGTAGGTCTTCATTTTTGAGACAGTTTAATGTGTCTGTGAAGCAAAGGAGGGCTGTAGTGGTACTATGGGCAGGTCTGAAACCATCCTGAGTAGGTGACAGGATGTTGCTGTCTAGGAGATAATTTAGCATCTGGGTATGGACGCATTTTTCTAGGATTTTGGCCAGGGGGGAGAGTAAAGCAATGAGTCTGTAGTTATTAAGTTCAGTGAAGGTCCCGCCTTTATGTATGGGTGTAACATAGGATATTTTCCAGAGTTTGGGCACATAGTTTTCAACAATTGATCTGTTTATGAGAGTGGAGACTGGGATAGCAATAGCATCTGCTGTGAGTTTCAAGAAATAGCTGGGGAGTAGGTCGGCTGCTGTTGATGAGGTTTTTAGTTTGGAGAGCATGCTTTTGATTGAAGTGGTGGAAACTGTTTTGAGGGTAAAGCTTGTGTTAGTGTTATTTGTGTTGGGGGGGATAGTGAGGAAGGGACTGTCCTGTGATACTAAGGATAGATTTGAGTTCACAAAGTGGGAGTTGAACTGTGTTTCGATGGGAACTTTAGTGTCAGGGGTGGTTGGTTTGGGGGTAGCCTTTTGGGTGGATTTTAGTAGCTGGTTTACATCTTTCCAAAATTTTTGCGGGTTGTGTTGGTATTTAGTTTGTAATGTTGTGTAGTAGGATTTTTTGTCCAGCCTAATGTATTTTTTTGCATGGTTGCGCAGTTCTTGGTACTTAGTTAGGCTTTGTGTTTCTTTGTTTTTTTGATAGTAAAGCCAGGCAGTGTCTCTGGACTTGAGGATTTGTTTGGTTTCTTTACTGAGCCAGGGGTTTGTAGAGGTTCTAACCTTGATTTTACTCAATGGAGCGACAGTGTCTAGGTGTTGTAGAAATATTTTGTTGAAATATGCTACAGCCTGGTCAAGTGGGAGGGTTTTTAGGGGGGTCCAGTCACAGTTACAGAGTAAAGTGTTAGGACCTCAGGAGAGAATTTTTTTGTGTTTCTAGTGGATATATAGTTAGTGGTTTTGCATATGCTTGTTCTACTACGTATAAAGTATATTATGTTGTGGTCACTTAAGGTGTCTGGGAGACTGCCTGTGTGAAGGTACAATGTGGGGTTGTTAGTTAGGACCCAGTCAAGGATGCATTCCCTTTTAGATTTTTTATCACATCTAGTTGGAATTTGGACTAGCTGCTGGTAGCCATGGAGATTTATTAGATTACTTGGTGGTTCTGATATACAGGTGAACCAATCAAGGTTGAAGTCCCCCAGAATAAGGGTTTCTTGTGAGTATGTGGAAGAACACCAGGATAAGAAGTCTTCAAGGCTAGTAGGTGTATTACCAGGTGGAATATAGATCACAATTGTGGTGATGACCTTTTTAGGGTGAAGTTGAAGTTGTGAGATAAGTATGTCCCAATTATTGTGGGAGGGGTAGGAGTTTGGTAAATGACGGACATTTAAGTTGGACTTATACAGTAAGGCAGTTCCACCCCCTTTACGAAGTGGTCTGGCTTTTCTAATTATATTGTAGACAGTAGGGAGAACTTCTGAGTTAGCTATGTTTTTATTTAGCCAGGTTTCTGTTAAAGCAACTATGTCTGGGGAGTAGTGTGCTATTGTGGCCTGGAGTTCAGGTATTTTATTTTTGATACTTCTAATATTAATATTTAGCATTAAAAGATGGTTGGTTTTGCTGCTGTTGTTGATTTGTCCAGGGATGAAGAAAGTGGGGGTGTTATGTTCTGACATTTGTATTGGAGCAGTTTGTGTTGGACAGGATGGATTTGGGCCTGGGTTGGGGTGGATATCCCCACTTATGGTGAGCCTGGAGTTAAAATGATTATACAGATGTTGGAGTTTGGTGAGGAGTGTGAGAAAGTATTGTGTTTTTTTTTAGTAGGAATGAGAGCATATGTGTTTAGTTCTGAATTGGTCCATTATGTAGTTCTTGAATAACTGTGGGCAGATATTATTATAATATGTGGTGTCTGTATATGAGAGTGCATAATGTAGTGTTGTGCTACTAAGTTTGGGATATTGTTAGAGTGATAAATTGTGGTGTTGTAAAGAATTATGAGAAGACAGACTAGACTTAGTTGTGTGATAGTCATGGTTATAAAGTTTAAGTTGTTTCTAGGTGGGGGGGGGTCTGAATAGAAATTATAGGGTTGTACTATATGTGGATGGAGAAGTAGTGTGGGTGATGTAAAAAATGTCTAGTGGGAATGAGAGTGATTGGGAGTATTTTTTGTGGAGCAAGTTGGTGTAGTATAATGTGATATGACTTGAGGAGCTGTGATTGGTGGAGGTGATGTGAGGGTGAGCTGTGGGTGTAGCTGTGATTACTATAAATGTAGAGGTAGTGGGGGCGGGAGGGAATAGGGGGCAGGGCAGGGGAGCGGAGAGAGCCCGCGCGTTAGCAAGGGCGAACGGAGTGGGGTAGAGCCAACCAAGACAAGAGAAAAAAGTAAGTATTACTTTACAAATCTGAACACTTTAAACAAATTCCTGAGGTCTAATGGCTTACCAGCAAGCAGAATGTAATTGCTGAAGAGCACTTGTGTCCTGGTGGGAGACTAGAAATTTAAAGATGGCTCCATGCTCATTAGGATTCTAATATAGACTTTGTATTGGGGGAGCGTGATAGCACAAGGGGTGTAAACCAGGTGGAATGCAAAGAAACCAGAGAGGCAATCAGTGGAAATCAGTGAAGGCCTCAGAGGGGGTAAGTAATAATTCAAACTACCTGTAAAGTGAAGGAGAGAAGAGACAGCAAAGTTTATTAAGGTTGGGAGTGTGTCTTCACATTGACTTGCTGATTAGTAACCAGTTTGTGCACAGATTAGAGTAGGGAGATACATTAGCAATGAAGGGGAATGTATAGAGATGCAAATAAACAGGTGGGCCTCCAAGTGATACAAACTAAGGCAGAAAGCACTGAGAGGGCTGCTTGATGGTTAATTTAGTCACAGGGATGTGAATTAAATGTATACTGTCTATTGGACAGTTAGGATTACTGTACTAGCGGGGGGTGGGGAGGACACAAGGCTACAACAGTCAGTTTTATTAGCAAGCTGAAAACTACTAAGAAATACTGCTAATGTTATAGCTTCACTCTCATAAAACATGCAAGTAGAATGTCTGGGTGGACTGACCCTGCTCTTGAGGCTCAAAATGTATATCCTTGTTTAGTTTGCAGTACTGATTCCTTCTTATACTGTATGGGTGGAGTGGTAGCCGCAGACTGCAGATTTGCTTGAGTGTGCTCTGAAGAGAGAGAGAGAGAGAGAAAAGAGAGGATGAAGCTAGTAGAAGGAGACAAAGAGAGGTCAAAGGAAGTAATGAGGAGATAGGAGGGTGTAAAAGATACAAATCTGAGGACAGTGTGGATAAAGCAGGAGAATAGATGCTACTGCTACAGTTTGTGTGCTTCAACAGTAACCACATCACAGTGCCATAACATAGTTTGGAAACAGGTTAATAAATCATGCACAATACATTTATTGTGAATTAAACTGAATATTGTGAATTAAAGTGGCAACTTAGGATAAATGCATTTGAGTATCCTGATTTGAATAAATAAAATAGTATTAACTGTCTATTAAAACTCAGGCACCTTGAGGGTTAAAATGTTTTTTCTTTAATTGTTTCCTTTAATTGTTTTATTGATTTTAATTCTGATTGGATAGGTTGTAATTGAAGGGATGATATTAACTGGTTAAATCAGATGGTTTTAGTTCTGAAGAAGTCTTGTGTAATTGTATGGGGGACGAAAGAGCTTAACAGTTTGGTTGTATCCAATAAACAGAATCATTTATATTGGTGGTCTTGCCTCTCACTGTATTTCTGAAAATTCAGTCTTCTAACACAGATTTGGGTCTCCTATTTACACATTGCCTTTTCAAAATACAGGACGGCCATGCTACGCTATGTATATATGTGTGTGTGTGTGTGTGTGTGTGTGTGTGTGTGTGTGTGTGTGTGTGTGTGTGTGTGTATATATATATATATATATATATATATATATATATATATCACAGACATAAAGAAAATGAGGTATTAAATCATGTATGTATCACTGAACCTAAAAATATTACACTGGCAGATGTGGCTGACATCCAGAAACAGAATATGCTCATAGAGGACATAAGTTGTAAAGCCCCACCAACACAACACTGAAGAATAGTATATGAGACAGTAATGTGCAAACATATATATATATATATATATATATATATATATATATATATATATAAAATATAGTGATCTAACAAATATGCTTACACATCTAAATTTCACTGCAAGATGAGCAGAACTTAACCGACACTCAGCATTATAACTCTGCCAACATTGCTGACACAGTGAGGCAATAGACTCCCTCCAATACAAGAACAGGGAAGTTATGAAGACCATGAATTTAGCTGAGAACAATTACTATATAACTGCAAATAATAGGCTAGAAGTTACCAAAAAGAACCAGTGACCTCCAACAAGGTGACAGTACATAAGGCAAATGGACTTCTTCAAGTTAAAAATTCTAGTCTAGCTTGGTACATCCAAGCACTTTGGTTCTGTAGTCCTGAATGACAGGGACAAAAGCACTTGAATGGTTCATCATTTTTATTATTAAAGGTGTCACCAAACTAGACTTGATTTTTTAAGCTGAAAACCTCCATTAGTATTACTATATACATATGAACTCTTAAGGGCGGCCACGGTGGTGCAGTGGTTAGCATTGCCACCTCACAGCAAGAGGTTCTCCGGTTCGATCCTCGGCTGGGGTGCCTTCTGTGCGGAGTCTGCATGTCCTCCCAGTGGTCGCGTGGGTTTCCTCCGAGTGCTCCGGTTTCCTCCCACATCCCAAAGACATGCTGCAGGTGGATTGGACACTCTAAATTGGCCCTAGGTGTGCGTGTGAGTGTGCCTTCTGTGGAAGGTTGGGCGCCGGGCTAGCAACTCGACACCGTAAAACTCCACTGCCATTCAATGTGCGGGCAAGGTGATCCGCTGTGGCGACCCCTAACCGGGAAAAGCCGAAAGAAGAAGAAGAAGATATACATATGAACTCTTAGCAATAAGCTGACAAGAAAAAAGAAACTGGAAAGCCTTTATTGCACAGCCAACAATAAACACTAATATAGCAAATACAAATAGCTTATATTTATTTAATTAATTTATTTTAAGATATTAACATGAACAAAAATGACTATCTTTTAGGTTCTGCCTTCAAACATAATCTAAAGTCACTATAACCACAAACAAATTTGTAATGACGTGTACAAATGCAGGGTACACAAAATCACAAGCAAAGCAACAGTAATGTACACTAAATTAACATATAGAAGATGCAACCTGTTGATGCATTATGGGAAGAAAGCCACCTGAGGACCTTAGCACTCCATGCAGGCAGGGTATAAACTGTAGCAACTGTTTGCTGCATTTGTAGCAAACAGTTTGCTACAATTTCAAAAGAAGAATATGAAATCCTGCTAGTAATATTGGGAATGTAACAGAAGAGAGCTACAAGACATCCAAGTATATGTCAGAAAAGCATATAAAATGACATGTAAAGGAGGACACACACACACACACACACACATACACACACACACACACACACACACACACACACACACACACACACACACACACACACACACACACACACAATCTTTAACAATATCTAGATATATGTAGGAAAGTATGCAAACATCAATGAACAATGATAACTGCAGCTTACAATGAATATAATTAGTTAAAATGTGAACATAATTAATGAGAAAAACAGTATATGATATGTGCAATTGACATCAACATTTCCTATAGATGATGCGTGTAATGATTGTCTACCAAATATTACTACTTCTGTAAGGATGTACTACAAAAGTAAAAGTCACATTACATGTCCATAACATTGATTTTAAAATGCAGAAGAAAAGCTAGAAAGTTTTACTCATCATATGCTAACAGGAGAGCATATGAAGCAATGATAGCATCCCAACACACACACACACACACACACACACACACACACACATATATATATATATATATATATATATATATATATATATATATATATATATAATTTATAGACTCACATGAATAATTGAGTGTACCTATTAAAATGTTAAACCACATTAAACAGAGACACCAGCTACAATACAATGTACGGGAGAACAGGATGATATCTGTACATACTTAGCAGCTTCAGCATGTTGTACATCCACAAAACACACATCACAGAAATGTTACACACCTACTGCAGAAAACACCTTTACAAATATGGCGTGTCATTCTATGCAGGTTGTGAATAGCATCTCAGGTAATAACTGCTCAGTATAGAGGATATGACTAACACGCACACACATACATGCTTTGGATATGCGATGTTATAAAAATCATCTTATATACATATGTAAGTATATTGTTGAAATAGTTATGCAAATGATTTTAAGAGTGCTTCATGGGTAACAAATGACATCACAACATACTCACATCAGAATGGGAACTGAATGCATGGATCACGTCAGTTCACTGCACCACTTCAATGACAGCGTGGTCTTAGTAGGCCATGCTGTATGTACTTAACAGAAGTTTGAAAAAGTTGTCAAATCATACATGTGTCACTGAACCAAGGAATATTACACTGACCTGCATAGAAGAAATACTGAAAATGATACTTATAGTGGTCCTAAGTTCACCTGGGTTGTGCCTACAAATAGCCAATTGAAAGCACTGTAATACCTGGATAAACAAATACAACTAAACACTTAATTAATAACTTAAAAGTTATATTGGCACACTAACATAACAAAGACTGCCACAATTATTTATTTAAGATAGTGTTTTAACAACCAAACTTGTGTACCTAAACATCTGTGCAAAAGGAGTGAAACCTTCTGCCAACATTGATACTGTGACATAGCAGACACCTGTTCAAAAATATGAACAAAAGTATGTACAGGAAAGATGCACACACCATGAATTAACACGAGAATCTTTACCATGCATGCAAGTTGCTCCCTGGACAGTAAAAGCTATATTGCATGCTATTAGCAGGGCACCAACACAGTAAACACATCACTTGCATATAAAACATTTACAGCTAGAATACCTACCAATAAAATACAGCTGGCTATCATGTTTGTGTCAGAAAACATCCTTTAACCTAAAAAAAAGCCTTTACAATTTGAATGACAGGTACAAATGCAGCTTACACAAAACAATTGCATAGCAAAAGCTATACACAATACAGTAACACTTAGAAGACATACCTTGTGCATGCTGGATGCATTATGGGAAGCTTGCCATCAAATTTACATGCATGGATGTCATCTGAATAACATTCTCATACAGGAAATGGACACATGCTAATGGTTAACACATCCCTCTCTGCTTTTGCTGATCTTTAGGTCTCTGCATCCTGTTGATGCACAGTACATGGTTATGAGCACATTCTTCATGCATGAATTAAATGAGAAAAAATATTACTTCACAGCAGTGATTCTGTGTTTTGAGGTTAAACAGCATTTAATGTTATATTAACTCAGTTCAGAATAAAGTAATCACATTATCAAGCAGTTTTATACTAGCCTAAGTAACAGTCTGTATAAACAGACAAATACTTGACAGTGCAACTGTATCACACTCTCTAGGATAACAGACTACAAGCTATCAAAAGGTGGATTCACACATACACCATGCACTTATGTTAACACCAAAGTCTGGAACCTCACCTGCCTAGCTACTTGTTCTCTGGTACGTGAGGAAAAGTTAATGGAATTCAAACATATGTGATCTATGACTATGCAGTTTAAGCATGACATTCCATGTGTCCCTGTCTACACATTCTTAATGGTGTATGAAATGATTTTTGGATAAGATGTGCGACAGACCCATGATATCAGAAGAATGATGTGGTCAGCATTATGTGCATTTTACATTGATATTAAGCAAAGTTAGTGCAATAGGCACATTACATATTGGAGGATGAGCTTTACAATGTTAGCATATGCCCACTAATTATAAATGTGAATTTTAAGTCACATAAGCATACACCACATAAAGGACAAATGCTGCATAAACAAACAAATGTATATCAAATATAAATATTAATGCTATTGTAGATACAGACTGCTTAAAAAGTAGGATGTCTTGTCATATATAAAATAGATGAGGAAAATCAAATATAAACACACAAATTTATCTAAATCTGTGCATATGTTTGTGTTCACACAGCTATACATGCATTCATGTACAAATGTGTATGTATGCAAAACTAATGATATCTCTTCTTATATCTCTACCCATATGTATATACATATGCATACAAGTCCGGATACGTATACACACACGCACACACACACACACACACACACACACACACACACACACACACACACACACACACACACACACACGCACACACACACACACACACACACACACACATATATATATATATATAGAGAGAGAGAGAGAGAGTAAATATACTAAACAGATATATGGTTTTCCAAAGCAAGGTGCTTTTGTGGTAGCTTTGCTCTGGACACAGGCCAAAATGCCAAACCAATGATGCTTTCAGAATGAGTAATCATGCAAACAGTACTGCAGCAAGAAACTACCGAAGATGTTACAGGCTTTGCCTGCTTTATAATAACAAGGCACTGACGTCCCAGTGAAGTAGATATCCATCCAGTTGGGAGATAACTACCGAAGATGTTACAGGCATTGCCTGCTTTATAATAACAAGGCACTGACGTCCCAGTGAAGTAGATATCCATCCAGTTGGGAGATAACTACCGAAGATGTTACAGGCATTGCCTGCTTTATAATAACAAGGCACTGGCGTCCCAGTGAAGTAGATATCCATCCAGTTGGGAGATAACTACCGAAGATGTTACAGGCATTGCCTGCTTTATAATAACAAGGCACTGGCATCCCAGTGAAGTAGATATCCATCCAGTTGGGAGATAACTACCGAAGATGTTACAGGCTTTGCCTGCTTTATAATAACAAGGCACTGGCGTCCCAGTGAAGTAGATATCCATCCAGTTGGGAGATAACTACCGAAGATGTTACAGGCTTTGCCTGCTTTATAATAACAAGGCACTGGCGTCCCAGTGAAGTAGATATCCATCCAGTTGGGAGATAACTACCGAAGATGTTACAGGCATTGCCTGCTTTATAATAACAAGGCACTGGCGTCCCAGTGAAGTAGATATCCATCCAGTTGGGAGATAACTACCGAAGATGTTACAGGCTTTGCCTGCTTTATAATAACAAGGCACTGACATCCCAGTGAAGTAGATATCCATCCAGTTGGGAGATAACTACCGAAGATGTTACAGGCTTTGCCTGCTTTATAATAACAAGGCACTGGCGTCCCAGTGAAGTAGATATCCATCCAGTTGGGAGATAACTACCGAAGATGTTACAGGCTTTGCCTGCTTTATAATAACAAGGCACTGGCGTCCCAGTGAAGTAGATATCCATCCAGTTGGGAGATAACTACGAAGATGTTACAGGCTTTGCCTGCTTTATAATAACAAGGCACTGACGTCCCAGTGAAGTAGATATCCATCCAGTTGGGAGATAACTACGAAGATGTTACAGGCTTTGCCTGCTTTATAATAACAAGGCACTGGCGTCCCAGTGAAGTAGATATCCATCCAGTTGGGAGATAACTACGAAGATGTTACAGGCTTTGCCTGCTTTATAATAACAAGGCACTGGCGTCCCAGTGAAGTAGATATCCATCCAGTTGGGAGATAACTACGAAGATGTTACAGGCTTTGCCTGCTTTATAATAACAAGGCACTGGCGTCCCAGTGAAGTAGATATCCATCCAGTTGGGAGATAACTACCGAAGATGTTACAGGCTTTGCCTGCTTTATAATAACAAGGCACTGACGTCCCAGTGAAGTAGATATCCATCCAGTTGGGAGATAACTACGAAGATGTTACAGGCTTTGCCTGCTTTATAATAACAAGGCACTGGCGTCCCAGTGAAGTAGATATCCATCCAGTTGGGAGATAACTACGAAGATGTTACAGGCATTGCCTGCTTTATAATAACAAGGCACTGACGTCCCAGTGAAGTAGATATCCATCCAGTTGGGAGATAACTACCGAAGATGTTACAGGCTTTGCCTGCTTTATAATAACAAGGCACTGACGTCCCAGTGAAGTAGATATCCATCCAGTTGGGAGATAACTACCGAAGATGTTACAGGCATTGCCTGCTTTATAATAACAAGGCACTGGCGTCCCAGTGAAGTAGATATCCATCCAGTTGGGAGATAACTACCGAAGATGTTACAGGCTTTGCCTGCTTTATAATAACAAGGCACTGACATCCCAGTGAAGTAGATATCCATCCAGTTGGGAGATAACTACCGAAGATGTTACAGGCATTGCCTGCTTTATAATAACAAGGCACTGACGTCCCAGTGAAGTAGATATCCATCCAGTTGGGAGATAACTACCGAAGATGTTACAGGCATTGCCTGCTTTATAATAACAAGGCACTGACGTCCCAGTGAAGTAGATATCCATCCAGTTGGGAGATAACTACCGAAGATGTTACAGGCTTTGCCTGCTTTATAATAACAAGGCACTGGCGTCCCAGTGAAGTAGATATCCATCCAGTTGGGAGATAACTACCGAAGATGTTACAGGCATTGCCTGCTTTATAATAACAAGGCACTGACATCCCAGTGAAGTAGATATCCATCCAGTTGGGAGATAACTACCGAAGATGTTACAGGCTTTGCCTGCTTTATAATAACAAGGCACTGACGTCCCAGTGAAGTAGATATCCATCCAGTTGGGAGATAACTACCGAAGATGTTACAGGCATTGCCTGCTTTATAATAACAAGGCACTGACGTCCCAGTGAAGTAGATATCCATCCAGTTGGGAGATAACTACCGAAGATGTTACAGGCATTGCCTGCTTTATAATAACAAGGCACTGGCGTCCCAGTGAAGTAGATATCCATCCAGTTGGGAGATAACTACCGAAGATGTTACAGGCATTGCCTGCTTTATAATAACAAGGCACTGACATCCCAGTGAAGTAGATATCCATCCAGTTGGGAGATAACTACCGAAGATGTTACAGGCATTGCCTGCTTTATAATAACAAGGCACTGGCGTCCCAGTGAAGTAGATATCCATCCAGTTGGGAGATAACTACCGAAGATGTTACAGGCATTGCCTGCTTTATAATAACAAGGCACTGGCGTCCCAGTGAAGTAGATATCCATCCAGTTGGGAGATAACTACCGAAGATGTTACAGGCTTTGCCTGCTTTATAATAACAAGGCACTGACGTCCCAGTGAAGTAGATATCCATCCAGTTGGGAGATAACTACCGAAGATGTTACAGGCATTGCCTGCTTTATAATAACAAGGCACTGGCGTCCCAGTGAAGTAGATATCCATCCAGTTGGGAGATAACTACCGAAGATGTTACAGGCATTGCCTGCTTTATAATAACAAGGCACTGACGTCCCAGTGAAGTAGATATCCATCCAGTTGGGAGATAACTACCGAAGATGTTACAGGCTTTGCCTGCTTTATAATAACAAGGCACTGACGTCCCAGTGAAGTAGATATCCATCCAGTTGGGAGATAACTACGAAGATGTTACAGGCTTTGCCTGCTTTATAATAACAAGGCACTGGCGTCCCAGTGAAGTAGATATCCATCCAGTTGGGAGATAACTACCGAAGATGTTACAGGCTTTGCCTGCTTTATAATAACAAGGCACTGGCGTCCCAGTGAAGTAGATATCCATCCAGTTGGGAGATAACTACCGAAGATGTTACAGGCTTTGCCTGCTTTATAATAACAAGGCACTGGCGTCCCAGTGAAGTAGATATCCATCCAGTTGGGAGATAACTACCGAAGATGTTACAGGCATTGCCTGCTTTATAATAACAAGGCACTGACGTCCCAGTGAAGTAGATATCCATCCAGTTGGGAGATAACTACCGAAGATGTTACAGGCATTGCCTGCTTTATAATAACAAGGCACTGGCGTCCCAGTGAAGTAGATATCCATCCAGTTGGGAGATAACTACCGAAGATGTTACAGGCTTTGCCTGCTTTATAATAACAAGGCACTGGCGTCCCAGTGAAGTAGATATCCATCCAGTTGGGAGATAACTACCGAAGATGTTACAGGCTTTGCCTGCTTTATAATAACAAGGCACTGGCGTCCCAGTGAAGTAGATATCCATCCAGTTGGGAGATAACTGAAGATGTTACAGGCTTTGCCTGCTTTATAATAACAAGGCACTGACGTCCCAGTGAAGTAGATATCCATCCAGTTGGGAGATAACTACCGAAGATGTTACAGGCTTTGCCTGCTTTATAATAACAAGGCACTGGCGTCCCAGTGAAGTAGATATCCATCCAGTTGGGAGATAACTACGAAGATGTTACAGGCTTTGCCTGCTTTATAATAACAAGGCACTGACGTCCCAGTGAAGTAGATATCCATCCAGTTGGGAGATAACTATCAAGATGTTACAGGCTTTGCCTGCTTTATAATAACAAGGCACTGGCGTCCCAGTGAAGTAGATATCCATCCAGTTGGGAGATAACTACCGAAGATGTTACAGGCATTGCCTGCTTTATAATAACAAGGCACTGGCGTCCCAGTGAAGTAGATATCCATCCAGTTGGGAGATAACTACGAAGATGTTACAGGCATTGCCTGCTTTATAATAACAAGGCACTGGCGTCCCAGTGAAGTAGATATCCATCCAGTTGGGAGATAACTACGAAGATGTTACAGGCTTTGCCTGCTTTATAATAACAAGGCACTGGCGTCCCAGTGAAGTAGATATCCATCCAGTTGGGAGATAACTACGAAGATGTTACAGGCATTGCCTGCTTTATAATAACAAGGCACTGACGTCCCAGTGAAGTAGATATCCATCCAGTTGGGAGATAACTACCGAAGATGTTACAGGCTTTGCCTGCTTTATAATAACAAGGCACTGGCGTCCCAGTGAAGTAGATATCCATCCAGTTGGGAGATAACTACGAAGATGTTAGAGGCATTGCCTGCTTTATAATAACAAGGCACTGGCGTCCCAGTGAAGTAGATATCCATCCAGTTGGGAGATAACTACCGAAGATGTTACAGGCATTGCCTGCTTTATAATAACAAGGCACTGACGTCCCAGTGAAGTAGATATCCATCCAGTTGGGAGATAACTACCGAAGATGTTACAGGCTTTGCCTGCTTTATAATAACAAGGCACTGACGTCCCAGTGAAGTAGATATCCATCCAGTTGGGAGATAACTACGAAGATGTTACAGGCATTGCCTGCTTTATAATAACAAGGCACTGACGTCCCAGTGAAGTAGATATCCATCCAGTTGGGAGATAACTACGAAGATGTTACAGGCATTGCCTGCTTTATAATAACAAGGCACTGGACGTCCCAGTGAAGTAGATATCCATCCAGTTGGGAGATAACTACCGAAGATGTTACAGGCATTGCCTGCTTTATAATAACAAGGCACTGACGTCCCAGTGAAGTAGATATCCATCCAGTTGGGAGATAACTACCGAAGATGTTACAGGCATTGCCTGCTTTATAATAACAAGGCACTGACGTCCCAGTGAAGTAGATATCCATCCAGTTGGGAGATAACTACCGAAGATGTTACAGGCTTTGCCTGCTTTATAATAACAAGGCACTGGCGTCCCAGTGAAGTAGATATCCATCCAGTTGGGAGATAACTACGAAGATGTTACAGGCTTTGCCTGCTTTATAATAACAAGGCACTGGCGTCCCAGTGAAGTAGATATCCATCCAGTTGGGAGATAACTACGAAGATGTTACAGGCATTGCCTGCTTTATAATAACAAGGCACTGGCGTCCCAGTGAAGTAGATATCGATCCAGTTGGGAGATAACCACCGAAGATGTTACAGGCTTTGCCTGCTTAATAATAACAAGGCACTGGCGTCCCAGTGAAGTAGATATCCATCCAGTTGGGAGATAACTACGAAGATGTTACAGGCTTTGCCTGCTTTATAATAACAAGGCACTGGCGTCCCAGTGAAGTAGATATCCATCCAGTTGGGAGATAACTACGAAGATGTTACAGGCTTTGCCTGCTTTATAATAACAAGGCACTGACGTCCCAGTGAAGTAGATATCCATCCAGTTGGGAGATAACTACCGAAGATGTTACAGGCTTTGCCTGCTTTATAATAACAAGGCACTGGCGTCCCAGTGAAGTAGATATCCATCCAGTTGGGAGATAACTACCGAAGATGTTACAGGCATTGCCTGCTTTATAATAACAAGGCACTGGCGTCCCAGTGAAGTAGATATCCATCCAGTTGGGAGATAACTACCGAAGATGTTACAGGCTTTGCCTGCTTTATAATAACAAGGCACTGACGTCCCAGTGAAGTAGATATCCATCCAGTTGGGAGATAACTACCGAAGATGTTACAGGCTTTGCCTGCTTTATAATAACAAGGCACTGGCGTCCCAGTGAAGTAGATATCCATCCAGTTGGGAGATAACTACGAAGATGTTACAGGCTTTGCCTGCTTTATAATAACAAGGCACTGACGTCCCAGTGAAGTAGATATCCATCCAGTTGGGAGATAACTACCGAAGATGTTACAGGCTTTGCCTGCTTTATAATAACAAGGCACTGACGTCCCAGTGAAGTAGATATCCATCCAGTTGGGAGATAACTACCGAAGATGTTACAGGCATTGCCTGCTTTATAATAACAAGGCACTGGCGTCCCAGTGAAGTAGATATCCATCCAGTTGGGAGATAACTACCGAAGATGTTACAGGCTTTGCCTGCTTTATAATAACAAGGCACTGGCGTCCCAGTGAAGTAGATATCCATCCAGTTGGGAGATAACTACCGAAGATGTTACAGGCTTTGCCTGCTTTATAATAACAAGGCACTGACGTCCCAGTGAAGTAGATATCCATCCAGTTGGCAGATAACTACGAAGATGTTACAGGCTTTGCCTGCTTTATAATAACAAGGCACTGACGTCCCAGTGAAGTAGATATCCATCCAGTTGGGAGATAACTACCGAAGATGTTACAGGCTTTGCCTGCTTTATAATAACAAGGCACTGGCGTCCCAGTGAAGTAGATATCCATCCAGTTGGGAGATAACTACCGAAGATGTTACAGGCTTTGCCTGCTTTATAATAACAAGGCACTGGCGTCCCAGTGAAGTAGATATCCATCCAGTTGGGAGATAACTACGAAGATGTTACAGGCATTGCCTGCTTTATAATAACAAGGCACTGGCGTCCCAGTGAAGTAGATATCCATCCAGTTGGGAGATAACTACCGAAGATGTTACAGGCTTTGCCTGCTTTATAATAACAAGGCACTGGCGTCCCAGTGAAGTAGATATCCATCCAGTTGGGAGATAACTACCGAAGATGTTACAGGCTTTGCCTGCTTTATAATAACAAGGCACTGGCGTCCCAGTGAAGTAGATATCCATCCAGTTGGGAGATAACTACCGAAGATGTTACAGGCTTTGCCTGCTTTATAATAACAAGGCACTGGCGTCCCAGTGAAGTAGATATCCATCCAGTTGGGAGATAACTACCGAAGATGTTACAGGCATTGCCTGCTTTATAATAACAAGGCACTGACGTCCCAGTGAAGTAGATATCCATCCAGTTGGGAGATAACTACCGAAGATGTTACAGGCTTTGCCTGCTTTATAATAACAAGGCACTGGCGTCCCAGTGAAGTAGATATCCATCCAGTTGGGAGATAACTACCGAAGATGTTACAGGCATTGCCTGCTTTATAATAACAAGGCACTGGCGTCCCAGTGAAGTAGATATCCATCCAGTTGGCAGATAACTACCGAAGATGTTACAGGCTTTGCCTGCTTTATAATAACAAGGCACTGGCGTCCCAGTGAAGTAGATATCCATCCAGTTGGGAGATAACTACCGAAGATGTTACAGGCTTTGCCTGCTTTATAATAACAAGGCACTGACGTCCCAGTGAAGTAGATATCCATCCAGTTGGGAGATAACTACCGAAGATGTTACAGGCTTTGCCTGCTTTATAATAACAAGGCACTGGCGTCCCAGTGAAGTAGATATCCATCCAGTTGGGAGATAACTACCGAAGATGTTACAGGCTTTGCCTGCTTTATAATAACAAGGCACTGGCGTCCCAGTGAAGTAGATATCCATCCAGTTGGGAGATAACTACCGAAGAGGTTACAGGCTTTGCCTGCTTTATAATAACAAGGCACTGGCGTCCCAGTGAAGTAGATATCCATCCAGTTGGGAGATAACTACCGAAGATGTTACAGGCTTTGCCTGCTTTATAATAACAAGGCACTGACGTCCCAGTGAAGTAGATATCCATCCAGTTGGGAGATAACTACCGAAGATGTTACAGGCTTTGCCTGCTTTATAATAACAAGGCACTGACGTCCCAGTGAAGTAGATATCCATCCAGTTGGGAGATAACTACCGAAGATGTTACAGGCTTTGCCTGCTTTATAATAACAAGGCACTGACGTCCCAGTGAAGTAGATATCCATCCAGTTGGGAGATAACTACCGAAGATGTTACAGGCATTGCCTGCTTTATAATAACAAGGCACTGACGTCCCAGTGAAGTAGATATCCATCCAGTTGGGAGATAACTACCGAAGATGTTACAGGCATTGCCTGCTTTATAATAACAAGGCACTGACGTCCCAGTGAAGTAGATATCCATCCAGTTGGGAGATAACTACGAAGATGTTACAGGCTTTGCCTGCTTTATAATAACAAGGCACTGACGTCCCAGTGAAGTAGATATCCATCCAGTTGGGAGATAACTACCGAAGATGTTACAGGCTTTGCCTGCTTTATAATAACAAGGCACTGACGTCCCAGTGAAGTAGATATCCATCCAGTTGGGAGATAACTACTGAAGATGTTACAGGCATTGCCTGCTTTATAATAACAAGGCACTGGCGTCCCAGTGAAGTAGATATCCATCCAGTTGGGAGATAACTACCGAAGATGTTACAGGCTTTGCCTGCTTTATAATAACAAGGCACTGACGTCCCAGTGAAGTAGATATCCATCCAGTTGGGAGATAACTACGAAGATGTTACAGGCATTGCCTGCTTTATAATAACAAGGCACTGACGTCCCAGTGAAGTAGATATCCATCCAGTTGGGAGATAACTACCGAAGATGTTACAGGCATTGCCTGCTTTATAATAACAAGGCACTGACATCCCAGTGAAGTAGATATCCATCCAGTTGGGAGATAACTACCGAAGATGTTACAGGCTTTGCCTGCTTTATAATAACAAGGCACTGACGTCCCAGTGAAGTAGATATCCATCCAGTTGGGAGATAACTACCGAAGATGTTACAGGCTTTGCCTGCTTTATAATAACAAGGCACTGGCGTCCCAGTGAAGTAGATATCCATCCAGTTGGCAGATAACTACCGAAGATGTTACAGGCTTTGCCTGCTTTATAATAACAAGGCACTGGCGTCCCAGTGAAGTAGATATCCATCCAGTTGGGAGATAACTACCGAAGATGTTACAGGCTTTGCCTGCTTTATAATAACAAGGCACTGACGTCCCAGTGAAGTAGATATCCATCCAGTTGGGAGATAACTACCGAAGATGTTACAGGCTTTGCCTGCTTTATAATAACAAGGCACTGACGTCCCAGTGAAGTAGATATCCATCCAGTTGGGAGATAACTACCGAAGATGTTACAGGCTTTGCCTGCTTTATAATAACAAGGCACTGACGTCCCAGTGAAGTAGATATCCATCCAGTTGGGAGATAACTACTGAAGATGTTACAGGCATTGCCTGCTTTATAATAACAAGGCACTGGCGTCCCAGTGAAGTAGATATCCATCCAGTTGGGAGATAACTACCGAAGATGTTACAGGCTTTGCCTGCTTTATAATAACAAGGCACTGACGTCCCAGTGAAGTAGATATCCATCCAGTTGGGAGATAACTACCGAAGATGTTACAGGCTTTGCCTGCTTTATAATAACAAGGCACTGGCGTCCCAGTGAAGTAGATATCCATCCAGTTGGGAGATAACTACCGAAGATGTTACAGGCTTTGCCTGCTTTATAATAACAAGGCACTGACGTCCCAGTGAAGTAGATATCCATCCAGTTGGGAGATAACTACGAAGATGTTACAGGCTTTGCCTGCTTTATAATAACAAGGCACTGGCGTCCCAGTGAAGTAGATATCCATCCAGTTGGGAGATAACTACGAAGATGTTACAGGCATTGCCTGCTTTATAATAACAAGGCACTGGCGTCCCAGTGAAGTAGATATCCATCCAGTTGGGAGATAACTACCGAAGATGTTACAGGCTTTGCCTGCTTTATAATAACAAGGCACTGACGTCCCAGTGAAGTAGATATCCATCCAGTTGGGAGATAACTACCGAAGATGTTACAGGCTTTGCCTGCTTTATAATAACAAGGCACTGACGTCCCAGTGAAGTAGATATCCATCCAGTTGGGAGATAACTACCGAAGATGTTACAGGCTTTGCCTGCTTTATAATAACAAGGCACTGACGTCCCAGTGAAGTAGATATCCATCCAGTTGGGAGATAACTACCGAAGATGTTACAGGCTTTGCCTGCTTTATAATAACAAGGCACTGGCGTCCCAGTGAAGTAGATATCCATCCAGTTGGCAGATAACTACCGAAGATGTTACAGGCTTTGCCTGCTTTATAATAACAAGGCACTGACGTCCCAGTGAAGTAGATATCCATCCAGTTGGGAGATAACTACCGAAGATGTTACAGGCATTGCCTGCTTTATAATAACAAGGCACTGGCGTCCCAGTGAAGTAGATATCCATCCAGTTGGCAGATAACTACCGAAGATGTTACAGGCATTGCCTGCTTTATAATAACAAGGCACTGACATCCCAGTGAAGTAGATATCCATCCAGTTGGGAGATAACTACCGAAGATGTTACAGGCTTTGCCTGCTTTATAATAACAAGGCACTGACGTCCCAGTGAAGTAGATATCCATCCAGTTGGGAGATAACTACCGAAGATGTTACAGGCATTGCCTGCTTTATAATAACAAGGCACTGACATCCCAGTGAAGTAGATATCCATCCAGTTGGGAGATAACTACCGAAGATGTTACAGGCTTTGCCTGCTTTATAATAACAAGGCACTGACGTCCCAGTGAAGTAGATATCCATCCAGTTGGGAGATAACTACCGAAGATGTTACAGGCATTGCCTGCTTTATAATAACAAGGCACTGACATCCCAGTGAAGTAGATATCCATCCAGTTGGGAGATAACTACCGAAGATGTTACAGGCTTTGCCTGCTTTATAATAACAAGGCACTGGCGTCCCAGTGAAGTAGATATCCATCCAGTTGGGAGATAACTACCGAAGATGTTACAGGCTTTGCCTGCTTTATAATAACAAGGCACTGACGTCCCAGTGAAGTAGATATCCATCCAGTTGGGAGATAACTACCGAAGATGTTACAGGCTTTGCCTGCTTTATAATAACAAGGCACTGACGTCCCAGTGAAGTAGATATCCATCCAGTTGGGAGATAACTACCGAAGATGTTACAGGCATTGCCTGCTTTATAATAACAAGGCACTGACGTCCCAGTGAAGTAGATATCCATCCAGTTGGGAGATAACTACCGAAGATGTTACAGGCTTTGCCTGCTTTATAATAACAAGGCACTGACGTCCCAGTGAAGTAGATATCCATCCAGTTGGGAGATAACTACTGAAGATGTTACAGGCTTTGCCTGCTTTATAATAACAAGGCACTGACGTCCCAGTGAAGTAGATATCCATCCAGTTGGGAGATAACTACCGAAGATGTTACAGGCTTTGCCTGCTTTATAATAACAAGGCACTGGCGTCCCAGTGAAGTAGATATCCATCCAGTTGGGAGATAACTACCGAAGATGTTACAGGCATTGCCTGCTTTATAATAACAAGGCACTGACGTCCCAGTGAAGTAGATATCCATCCAGTTGGGAGATAACTACCGAAGATGTTACAGGCTTTGCCTGCTTTATAATAACAAGGCACTGACGTCCCAGTGAAGTAGATATCCATCCAGTTGGGAGATAACTACCGAAGATGTTACAGGCTTTGCCTGCTTTATAATAACAAGGCACTGACGTCCCAGTGAAGTAGATATCCATCCAGTTGGGAGATAACTACCGAAGATGTTACAGGCTTTGCCTGCTTTATAATAACAAGGCACTGGCGTCCCAGTGAAGTAGATATCCATCCAGTTGGGAGATAACTACGAAGATGTTACAGGCATTGCCTGCTTTATAATAACAAGGCACTGACGTCCCAGTGGAGTAGATATCCATCCAGTTGGGAGATAACTACGAAGATGTTACAGGCATTGCCTGCTTTATAATAACAAGGCACTGACGTCCCAGTGAAGTAGATATCCATCCAGTTGGGAGATAACTACCGAAGATGTTACAGGCATTGCCTGCTTTATAATAACAAGGCACTGGCGTCCCAGTGAAGTAGATATCCATCCAGTTGGGAGATAACTACCGAAGATGTTACAGGCTTTGCCTGCTTTATAATAACAAGGCACTGGCGTCCCAGTGAAGTAGATATCCATCCAGTTGGGAGATAACTACCGAAGATGTTACAGGCTTTGCCTGCTTTATAATAACAAGGCACTGGCGTCCCAGTGAAGTAGATATCCATCCAGTTGGGAGATAACTACGAAGATGTTACAGGCTTTGCCTGCTTTATAATAACAAGGCACTGACGTCCCAGTGAAGTAGATATCCATCCAGTTGGGAGATAACTACCGAAGATGTTACAGGCTTTGCCTGCTTTATAATAACAAGGCACTGACGTCCCAGTGAAGTAGATATCCATCCAGTTGGGAGATGGAAAGGTATCAAGTTCTGTACGTCTTCTGGCTCGACACTAAACTTTCTGTAAATGAAGCCCCAGCAGTTAAGTATCACTCCTGTTCTGCATAAAATACTTTTTTTTTTTGTCTTCACTTAGCATGAAGGACCTTTTTTTTTGCCCTTACCTGTGCCTTAACAAATTTGGCAACCCTGGATATGTGTGGCTATGTAGATTTTTGGCATTTAATAAAACTAAATAGCATATGCTGACCTGGTTTATGTGATAAATGTTGGCTTCAGTCAACATCAGACCATCCAAATGATCCTATAAATTACAGAGCTGGACAAAAACTGTCAACATCCACATAATAGGTGGATAAGGTAATTCAACACAGAAGATTATCTTACATAAGTTGCAAGTAAAGGAACATGCCTAAATGTCTAGCAAACACATAGCTGAACAATGCAAGAATTAAATGTCTGATGTAAGTGTCAAACCCACAAAAAGTTGGACTACAGTCATTTATATTACTTAGAGTGCTACTCCTTCAGCTATAGGCTAGTTGAGGTAAATCCACTCAAATGGAACGCATGGTTCCCTGCAATATTCACTTATTTTTCTAACGTGCAAAAGTTAATATATATTCAATGCTCATCACATATATTTTCTTTTCAATAGAAGCTGCAATAGAATCACATGGATATCTGTGTTAATTAACTATATATATATTATGGAACTATCAAGGTATTGTGGATAACGAAGAAAGGCACAGTCATCTGTTGCATAAAAAGTCATGTATTACAACACAGAGATTACCTTACATATGTTACAGTAACAAATATGTTTCAAAGTTTAACAAACAACAAACTGGCTATGACAGGAATTAGAGGACTGCTATGGATTCAAACCTAAAAAACAAGCAGGTCAGAGGGAGTTACTGATACCACCTCCAGTGCTAAACCATCGCCTATACCACAGACTAGGGATTATAGCTCCACATTTGCTGTAAACCAGGTGTGATTACAGCAGACATATGAAATGCATGGTGGCCTGCACTGATGCTACATTATTGTAACTCGGTCAAGAAGTACTACATATGGACACTTATTACTGAATATCTAAGACTAAGCTTACATGTTTTATCATTCTATGATCATTGGGTCTGCAGCAGGGCTACCACCTGGTGGTGTAAACCTTGGCTGTAGATGACTGTCACTGCTGAAGTGACACCCCAACCTCATGTGCTAAAATGGGAACAAGGTGCTGTGGATGAATGGATGGATGGATCATTGCAAGGAAATTACAACATCCTTCAGTGTTAAGAAAGTACTTTGTATAGGTTCATGGGTAGGTACTAGGCAATCAGTCTGCAGGCCATTCCAAGCCTAGCCAAAAACTCCTATTCAAAATTTCCCTCTTGCCTTAAGGAGGGCAAGACAAGATAAACCAGTTGAGAATTTGAGGTTGCCCAGCCAATTATCTAGGTTTACCTTGAAAATGGCAAGGGTGCTACTCTGCTTGACATTTAGTGGAAGTTTGTTCTAGAGGTGAAGTATACACTGGGATATGGATGTATCACATTAATGTGTCTTATTCACCTACTGTTGAAGGTTTAGTTCATCTAGCTGAGTATTTGATGTGCAATTAGTTCTGTGAAAGAATAGCAGATCAAATAGATTTGGATCTTTCATGGCATGAAAGGCTAAACATAAATCTCCACTGAGCAGTCTGTAAGAGACTGAGTGCAGAGAAAAGGTTGCCACCTCTCCTGATAATTAAGATACTTAAGGCCACTGATCCCTTTAGTTGTGAATTTCTGAGATCTCTCAAGTTGTATGATATGTTTTGATAAATACACACCAGAAGGTGTTTTATATTCAATAATGGGTCAGATAAGATATGAGTAAAGGGGAATTAAGACTTCTTTGGATCTAGTGGAGATACCTTTGGAAATTAGATGGATCAGATGACAGGCTTTCCAAACTACTGTGGACACATAATGATTGAATGATAAAGAATTATCAACAAGAGTACCAGATCTCTTACAACAGTGTCTGATTGGAGGGGTGCATCTCCTATATGGTAAGTGAAACTCGTGCTTTTTTGCCATAATGAACTATGCTTCATTTTTACATTTAATTTGAAATCATTTTTCTTTCAGCAATTGTTAACATGGCCTAAGCCATGTAGGAGCAATTGTGAGTCAGTTGAAGATCTAATAACAATACCCAATTTACAGTTATCTGCAATGTATGGCACATTCTCAAAGAATTGTGGATAACAATGAAAGGCATAGTCATCTGCAACTTATGTGCTGTAGATGTTAATGCACTCCAGAAATGAAACACATATGTAGATTATTTCATAATTCAGTCCACAACCATGCAACAGACTCATATTGTGTAAAGAAAATCAAAATGCTTAGTCCATCATCTTCTCCATATCAATCAATTAGTGGGATTTGAACCCCGCAGATAATGAACCACTATTTGAATTGTTTAACCAGTCGAGTTAATGGACATTGCAAAACTGCGTATGGTTCTACAGCTTTTATTAATAACTAGCACTCTTAATGGGATGCATCAAATACATGTAGTCCATAATAACACATGCTGTTACTAAAATATCCTGCACATCTGCTTCTCTAGCCCAGCTAGTTTGTGGATAACTTCAGTATGCACAGTTGGATGGCCATCAATTTTTAAATATAACTTTGTATTTTAATTATAATTACCTTATTGACATCAATACACACACAACTATATATATATATATATATATATATATATATATATATATATATATGAAATATCTATGAAATGCTACTTCATCTCATCATATATGTTCGGTCAATGATGTCAGTAATTACGAGGTGTTAAGTTGTGGATCATGGCACTTATTGTAGGATTCCAGGGCTGCTGCCAAACCTATGTAATCCTGTTTTGAAGAGCATCATATTGATGCCAGACCTGCAGACCTGTCCTGTAGATCCAGGTACCTCCTAGGAGCCCCCTCACAATCCAGTTCCACACATCAGTCTTGGTGAATTTCCTTTGGCATGTCCACATCCTCCTGTCATGTCCCACATATACAGCCAACATCTGGAAAGTCTCCTCATTGGTCCAGTTGAGCACTCAGATATGCCACAGCCTACTCTCTGTTGACATTTCCTCAAAGGTCTTGGAAAAGTTGAAGGAAAACACCTTCAAAAATTGCTCACTGAGGTACCATTCAATTTGCGTATAGCAATGGTATGACAGGAAAACATATCAATATCACATTTTAAAACTGGCGCACATAGGGTGGCAGCAGTCTATTGGTGAATGTCAGCTACATGTTCAACATATCCACATATTGCGCATTTGAGTGGAAAGCTGTAGATTTACGTGAAACAATTGGCTAATGTGCCAGGATTTGAGAACTTCTGCAGACATTTGCTGATGTCATTCCAAAACACTGTATGAAAATGAATCTCACTAATTATGTATAGCACAAATGGTACTTAATAGCTCTTTGCACTGAGCTAACTGACTAGACTTATTAATAAGGTAAGTTACCATGAGATCAGCTGCTCATTATCAGTCTGCTATGTTCGCAGTGTCCTGTGTGAAACTTTTAACACATATTTCAAGCATTTTGTTTGGGAAAGTCTCTGTATATCAATATCTCAGTTACATATAGGATGGGGATAGCCTTCCCCAATATGCATGCATATAGACACGTCCAACATTACCAGGGAGGTTTCCCCATATGCAATAGCATTGCTACAAGAAAACCAGACCTGGTGAACTGCAGATTCAGATGGAATCTGTGTATATCTGTCAGTAATGCAGTTTCAACTATATGTCTTTAGTACCATTTAGAGATGATGATTTACAGGGGTATCTACAAACTATACATTCAAAGTATGGTTTGCAGATATTCACTGATGCTTATTTCTACAGTGAAAGCTGTTATACCATTCAATAAGACTGGGGGGACCACAGGGTGCCTAGTTTGTTGTTTTCACATCTAGCCATGCCTGTTGAACTGTTTGTTTTCATAAGCTGATCTCTTGTTCTGCCTTGCTTTTTTATATGTACAGATACATGAGCTATTTAACATATCATAAATGACTCATTTGTGCTGATCTTTGTCATTGACTGCATTGACATCTGTGACATATCCCACATGGTTGATGTAGACTTGGTAGGTGTAGTTGGCTGTGCATATAGCTGTGATAACACCATATTTGTACTATTGAAGTGGTGGTGCAATAGTTATATGATTGGCTCTTAATTGTCAAAATATCCACTGACCTGGGTTGTTGCCCCACCTCTGCATGTATGATATATCCTAATATGTGAATTGGCTCAATGGCAGTGCACATGTAGGCTGATGAGGTTATGACATATGATCAGCAATTGATATATTTCTTGTATGTTCATTGTACTTATCTGTGCATAATGGTAATATAAATGCCATTGGTTTTGTATAGCAGTGCACTGTATATTCATTGCACTCATCTGTTCATAATGGTAATACAAAAGATATTGATTATTTTGCATAGCAGTGCACTGTATGTGAGGGGGCATTATATTTATATATGCTTTAAATGTTGATCTGTCAATAAGTGCACCTCCTGTGTAATATCTGATACATGCAAATCACCCTTTTTTCAGATGTCAATCCACAATAGTCAGGATGTTTTTTTCCCCAAGGGAAAATTAGATAATTATTGAGGGTGTCTGTGTTAGCACAGCTGAAATTTACTTGGATGAACAGGTAATACTGTCTGGAGACAAGTGAGGAGGGACATAAACACGGTTAGCACTATGGGTGGAGACAACCTCTCCAGGGAGGCCTGTCATCACTATTGCTCTGACATGATCTTCCATCAGCAAACAGACTCCATCGCTATGAGAGAGAAATGCCACAAGAGGTTGGCCACCATTTCCTCCCCCAGATGAGACAATGATATTCCTGGCTTGTACCATAGCACCTTCCAGGATCGCCATATACCTGGGTGAGACATTGAGTCAAGTCTTGCAGGATGTACAGGTATGTTCACTATTCACAAACACAGCAGCATTTTTGTGTTTGATTCAAGGACATTCATTCGCACATCTTACCTTTTTTATGAATGTCACAGCAGCAGAACTATATTGTATACAGAGGAACATTCCAGATACAGACAGACAGACATGGTAAGTCTTATATTACCTAAGCAATGCATAAATAACAATGTCAGCACCATGTGTACTACTATGTTTTTCACTTGCATTGCCCTATCAACATCTGGGCACCAAAGACACACATCTTGCATGAGCCTCCTTAGTCTGTAAGTGTGATCACTAGTCTTTGTCTGCCTTCACCTGCTGTTATGACTGAGGTGTATAATCACATGTTGTTTGAGTTACACTTTAACCTACAGGTTCTGCTTTACATCAGATGCTACAGTCTCCAACAGGGAGGACAGATCTGGTAAGGCAGTTCATATGGCTTCTGTAGTGCAATACTGTTAAGTACAATTGTGGCCTTTATAATTAATGCTGCCTTGTTCCCTTGTGCAAGCACATTGTCATCAAGCTAACAAAGGCACATATCATGCACGTCTCCTTAGTCTTTTAGTGTGATTACTAGTCTTTGCCTCCTTCTGCATGCTGCTATGACTGAGATCTATGCATGTTGTTTGTGTTCCACTTTATCCTAAAGGTTCTGCTTTACATTGTATGCTACATTCCCACTACTGAGGAGAACAGGCCTGTTGTGAGAGTTCATATGGTTGCTATAGTGCAATAATGTTAATTACAACTCTGACCTTTATGACCTTCATGACTGATGTGTTCACCTACCTAGGTCAAGTGCAATCTGCAGCACATCATCACCCATCCGGTATGTCTATATCTTATATATTGCATGTTATACATCATTGTCAAGGCTACGTCATGCTGTGTATGTGCTTACTACTGACTTGTGTGTGTTTCTGTTTATAGATCATAGCAGCATTTCAACCCTCACCACCAGCAGTGGAGTCAGAAGAGGACATGTCAGGTGTGTCATCATGAATGTTTATTTTCACATTGTCCTTCATATTTGTTTGATATGTGATTGGCATGGTCTATCCTTGCTCTATAGGGTCCCTACACCACCAACCACTACGCCAGCCTAGTAAGTCCATGTCACCATAATTATTCATTATAGCTAGATACTTGTCCAATAATGTCAGTTATATCATCACTTAACTTCTGTAAATGTATGTAACATGTTACATATGTCTCTGTTTGCAGAGCATCCACTTCTATACTTCCATATATATCTATATCTATAGATATAGATATAAAGATATATAGCTATAGATGTAGATATACATAAACACACACAATATATATATTAATTGCATATGCCAAAGACTGAGCCATTTCAAAATAGTATAGTAAGCTTTTAGCTGAGATTCAGGAATAATGTGAGAAAACAGATTTAACCAGATTATTTTTATTTCATAGTTAGGAGGACCGGGCCCCTTTCTGCTAGAACCTGATTAGAGAAAGAAAAACAATGGGCCAGAATCCAAAAGAAAGTTGCAGGCAGCCCACTTAAGCAGATAACTCCTGGGCTGAGTCTGAAAAAGGCCCAATGAAATCATTGCTCTATCCCAGTAAACAAATACAAGTAAAACTTCTTTGAGACTGTCAACAAGGCCCTGGATGAGAGAAAATCAGTGCATACAACTTGCCTTGACTTGGCCAAGGCCTTTGACACAATCCTCCATTCAGGCATCATCA
>NC_056746.1:943410874-943468374 GCF_019279795.1 Protopterus annectens
TTATGGAAAAATAAAAAACGAATGCAACTGCCAGTGAATGAAATACAGCAGGTTGCGGTACTGCAAGCCATACAGGAAGATATAGCAATGCATTCCTGAATGCAGACAGTTAGACACAGAGCCAGACTCAACTAAGCCAATTGTCAGAGCAGGAAATAATTGACAGGTACCATTTAGATAGACAGCTGATGCAGCCTGTGTGTACACTGCAAGGCAATCTTATACCTGTGGAAAACAAAGTCTGTCTGTCTGAGCTTAGGTATACTGGTATCCAGGATGTTGTAGCAATATATGGGCAATGTTGTAGGAGTGTCTGATATAGCTGCCAGTCATATCCTTTCACAATTTCTGTCAGCAATGTACAGCAAGGTAGATGAATATATCTATTTCCCATGTACAGACATGGAGTGATGAAATGTCATACACCAGTTCTACAACATAGCCAAATAGAAAGGGGTGGCCATTATTGAACTGTCAGGTCGTGTGCTCAGCAGATATCAGTTAAACGAATATCATGGTGAAACTCCCTGGTAGTGTTCACAATGCTGCTATATGGATGGAAAGTGGTCTGAAGGCTGCTTTTACACATGGCAAATTACCTGAGGGACTACTACTGGGTAAGTACAGGAACACAGGAAGTAAGCAGAATACACCCCTGTCAACAGTATGCATGATGACAATATATGTTTCACCCCTCCCACCACCAAAACATGACTGCAGGGGTATCCACTTGAGCTATGGCTAATGACACCATACAGAACACCATCTAACCCTGCTGAGGAGACATACAATAGTGCGCATGCTGCAACAAGAAACACCATTGAGTGTGTGTTTGGCATGGCAAAAACCAGATTCAAATTTCTTGACACATCCTTCAGTACACACTTGAAAAAGCATCACAGATAATTACTGTGTGTGCATGCTTCATAATATCCCAACAACCACACATGGTGGTTTGCCTGCTGCAGGTGTGGGTGACCTACCCTAAGAACCAAAAATAGCTGAAGATGACACATCACAGTTGTCAGCAGGACATGGGGGGGACAGGTGCGGGTGACAAAAGATGCAACCACAAGTCTAAGCTCAAGCAACACATCAGCATCTAGCGTACTCCTTCGAGTCATGACAAGCCAGACATACTGAAGTACACAAAGTAAAGAGTGATCTTCATGTGTTGCCCCACAACAGCAGCACAGATCACATCTAAAGGAAATGACCCACTAGGTGTACACATTGAGCATCATGTATAAAATAATTGTATCATATAATAGTATTAACATATACAAACAATAATAAGAGTAATCATCAAATCAGGCCACATGTGACACAGGTATGCATACAGAGTCATAGTAGTACATGTGTGAATAGCAGACAAGGAAAATTGTAATGTAAACCCCTTCCTTATCAGTCCACTATCAAATCATGGAAACATGAAAGCAAGTCATCGCATTGTATTACTGTTGTCAATGTCACTATTAACGTATGTCAATATAAAAGAGGGAATAATTATCAACAAGGGAATCTATTCACCATGGTCAGTAAAAATAACAGAGTCTTGTGGCATCAGACCTCACTATAACCACACACAGATGAAACGCTTTGTGGTTTTCACAATGCTCATCATCACCACGGGGTTAGAATGGCACTATAGGACACACAATGAATCAACTGTCAGTGTTACTCTAACACAGTCGAGGATACCTGCACTGATAGTTCACATTGTGGGTCTTGCTCCCACTGCCACATCTGGAAAAACTTGGCCCATATTATTCTTCTGAAGAGCTTGATGTGGTGAGACTAGCATGTGGAGATACATTGTGGGAAGGAACATGACTGTGAGCTGACTGGTCATGAGTGCTGGGCTCACAGCAGATTGGTCTGCAGATGACATGTCTGTGCATTGCGGAACAGATATTGATGTGTAATGGACAAGTGTGGGTCTAATGACTGGGAGCCTGCCTTTTCCATGTGGTAATCAGCTAAGCACAGTCAAGACACATAACATCTGGTAAATACTATGGCACTGATGTAGCGCTGCTGTAACCAGGCTTTTAACTGACTGTGCCACAGATAACATACTGTCATGCTGTACAGCCAATGCCTCCATGACTCCTGACCTTCATTTAACACAAGGCTGGTGTGCAACATGATCTGTGGCACAGGCAAGTGCATGAATGTCAGAGCCATGATGTTGCTGGGAATGTTCATTCACCTGTAGGAGTAGGCAGACACCCTCTGACATGTGCCCATGACCATCAGATGCATACCCATTGGTACTGCACCAGGCAGTATCAGTGTGGTGTGGGGAATAGTCAACATAATCAGAGGACTCAACATGGGACAGTCAGTGGTGCACAGGTTTCATTCTGGCTAACATCTGATGTCCCCACATCATCAGAATGGCTGAACATGTTTCCTACATGTCAGAGGCTACAGCCTGATCCACATTGCTGTCCGCATCAGGGAATGTCTCTCAACTGTCCAGATTTTCACAGAATGCCCAGATTTTCGCCTCAAAATTTCAGCCTGTTCCTCAGAAAAAATGTGATTTTCTGGCAAATCACTGAGATGATCTGAGAATGAAATCACTAAATAATGACATATCTTTGAGATTCAGACTGCATATCCTTTACAAAATGCATTTTAACACAAACTCTGTTATTTTTGCTACTTTTTAAGTTTATAAGTGGAATATTTAAATCTGTCCCTATTTTTGGGCCTTTGTCCCCCAATTATGTCAAGCTTTGTCCAGATTTCTTGGGCTAAGAGGTTGAGAGGTATGCATCAGGGCCATACTGTATCACCAAATCTGTGACCTGTGTGCCATGGGCTATGCTAGCACAGTGAGGCACAATACATCCCACTGCAGGATCAGGGGATAAGCTACTGGAGGAGAGAGGTCAGTTACACTGACAGAAATCACATGGTGCAGCTCAGTACAGACACATGGGATAACTGTATGAATACAATGTTAGTGAAGCTAAGGACTTACTTTGTGGTTGTGGTCAGGCATGGCTCATGGAATCTATATAATAGGTAGAAGACATGTACTTTACATTTGCAGTGTATATGACATAATATGAGTAAGAACAAAATAAGACACACCTAATAAATCCTCATGAAAATCCACCGCTAGAGGTGAGGGCTGAAATGCAAATGTCATAGGAACACAAAGGCAACCAAATAGTATTAATAAGCACATACTGGCCATCAAGTGCCATTCCAACAGATGTATAACGCACAGTATGTAATGTATGCACATATCTATTTGTCGAGGATGATGTGCAGATGGTAGTTGTCCTATGTAGGTCTAGAAGTACACAGTATTAATGAAGGGCACTGACAGGAGTTTCAGAGGCAATGTCATACCAGTTACATCCTCCCTGTGTGGTGAGTTTCGCATCTGCCATAATGCAGATCCTCTAGTAGGAAACCAAACAAAGCACAACATGTGGGTATGAAACACAGTCATGAATGCAGACAGAGGCGCATGATGACATATAGACCACACTAACAGGATATGGAGACACCCACATAATGTATGGTGCACATGTTGTCCAGATGTACGTGTTTGGAAAAATAGCAACATGAGTATCATACATCTTAAGTATGATACACAGCCTTGCAGCCTATAAGCATAGTGGAAAACCATAAGTGGTCTTTCTGTAGGTGGACCTGCACAGCCCATGTCTCATGATGATGTATCTGTAAGTAATAATAGCATGGATACATCAATATGTCAGCATATACCACTGTTATGCAGTTATCAGAGGCAATAACAGCTATTGGTCACAGTAACAGTGACTCACCTAATATGTGTTGCTGTTGTGCATACGTGGATGGACCTGGACAAGTGTTATGTATTTACCACATTTGTATGATAACATGTCATTACACTTACGGTTGTTATTGTCAGCCTCTGTATGCCCACAGTCATGATACAATTCTGCTGCTGGAACACAAAAATAACACCATATGAATATGCACGAAACAATGATGAATAATGAGGTAATGTATATGCAACAATGTTCACAAATGTATGACATACACATACATCCTGAAACACCTGCTTCTATACCTACACCAGGTTTATGTTGATTGCAACTGGTGGTATGCAGAGACACCAGGGCACTGTTATCTCATCTGGGGGAGTCAATGCCACGCCATCACTGGTGGCATTCCTTGTCCCTCCAATGATCTGATACCATCCTATAAGTGCCACTTGATCTGATACCATCCTATAAGTGCCACTTTTAAAATGGGATTTTTATATATTTATTGTTCATACCATTGGTACCTGTGAACTGAATCGGACTTCAATGAACAATTTTCTGAAGGCCTTTTTCCTGACCTGCATGAACAATATGATTACTATGAGGATACTTCAGCATGTCCTGGCACTGAACTGGACCAAGGAGGAGACAATCCAGATGCTCACCATCTATGCTGGACTTGAGCAACGTATGCAAGCATAGCTAAGGAACTTTGTGATGATCAACATATGGAATCAGATTGAGAGGGATCACAGATGATGCACAGGGATCTTCGGTACTGGAGTGCAGGTTCACCACTGCTACAATAACCTACATCAGAGAGATGCAGAGGACCTTGTCTGGAGGGTCACTGAAGTGTGGATACAGCCTGCAGATGCAGATGCTTAAAGTAATTGTCATAATACACACTTTAACTGTACATTCCTATGGACATCACACATGCTGTAATCCATATGTCCTAAACATTCCTTTTAGACTCATTGCATAGCTGTTCTGTCACTTAACTCACCTGTTTAAATAATAAGGTGAGGTGAGTGCTGCTCCCTTATGTATGGGTTCAGTTCCTGTGGTGTATTTTTTAATTGAGTTTGTTATGCACACACTATTGAACAGAACACCAATGTTTGTTTTCCAAATCATACACTACATCACATTACATGTCTAGCTTGGCCATGTTTCACTGACATGTCTAGAGCTCAGACAGTGGATGACTGTGGGCATTTCTCTGTTACCTGCAATAGTCGAAGACCTTCATACAGTATACTTATGTATGCATGTGGGAATACTGAGTCATACAGACCTACATTATTCCTCTCTGTTTAAGAAAATGCATAGTACTGTTAAATGCATGTTTGTTGTACACGTTAATGTAAGAGCACTACAGGTCAGCATGTCTACCAAATGTTGGACTTTGTGAAACTTAATGGAATATGTCTGTCACACATCTCGATTGTGTGTGGAGCATGAAGGCCTATAGCACTTAGGTGTCGGACATGTGCATATTCATCCAGTATTTGCTGGAATACAGACAATTCCAACAGTAGTTTGTTACTGGGGAAGGAATTATGCTATCTCTTAGCTCAACTTGTTAAGCAAGAGGTCAATGTAAATATATCATGGATGCATGTGGGTCTGAATCCATTTAAGAGTAGCTTAGATTACATTTTTATCTGTCTGTGTTAACATTTTCAAAATGATTGCATAAATACCTGTTTGTTCATATATATAGTTAGTTTGTAAATGTTTACGCCTATAGCATATATTTGTTGGATTACTATGAATATCTCCATTATCCATAAATTTTCTTGAAACAACATAGCTATGTCATTGTAGCTGTATGTGTAAGGCTTTGACTATAGAGGTATACTTTACCTGTACACTTGAAACATAGCTCTCAACCAATCAGGAATACATCTGAACATAAACAGGGACTAATGCAAAAATACTCAGTGACAATTAGAGACACATTTTCTATGTTAGCACAATTAATATGTGATAGTGACAGAATACAGGAATGTAAAATAATATACATTTTCCAAAGTTAAGGTGGTCCGTACCTCTACATATTGTCATTATTTACTAATTGCAATTCACCACATTTTTCCTAGTGTTATTAGGTGGGAGTGAGAGGGACAGAGCTGCCATCTGCGTCAAAATCAGGCACATCCCCAAATATCAGGCACATTTGTGAGGTATGATTTGGTATGTAACAGTAAATTCTATTTAGACATTTCCTGCCCTTCTAACTAATCTACATTTTGACAGCGACATACCACTGATGAGCAAGATGTCTGTTAAGTGCAGCTGTGTGTTCTATTGCAATGTCTGAGACTCTCAGCTATGAAATGTTGCTGTTATGCATTTCTGTTATGACCAGTGTGCTGACATGCAGTCAGGCTTGCATGTTTTGGTTTACAAATGCACAGCACATAGGGCGCATTAGACTGTAGTTTACCAGTCTTGTAAGGTAGCAGCCCTGATCCATGTTTTACTCCTTCCCGGCATAGTCAGTGCATATCTTTGAGTTGTTTAGCTGCAGTTATTCCATACAGTCACACCCAAGATGGACTAACTGGGCAGTTATGGTTTATAGTGTGAAGAACATAGTTGAGAGTAACAGGTTTGAAGCTCATGTTTTCCCAATTTGTGTTCAGTACTTTTCCAGTGTGTAAAGTATTTTCTTATATTACAACATGCATGTCTTGTTTGCATACATGTCCATATTTTGACAATTGCTGTACATATGACTGATTTACATATATATACCTTGTATAAGTCTCAGCACATATTCTGATCAATACAGAAACCCCATCAAACCTTGAGATTGAACATTCATTTAATCCATGTTCCTGTGCTGTACTGTTGTTCACAGGACTGTCGTTGCTCTGTCATACCCATAGTCAGTGATATTTATTTCATCACAGGTGTTGTTTGCACCTTTTGTAGTATATCGGCATGACAGCATGTATGTGTATGTGATACTGATTCTTAGTTTGTGTAATTATGCCTCTTGTCATTTGATGATTGTACATTACTGTGTGTGTGTGTGTGTGTGTGTGTGTGTGTGTGTGTGTGTGTGTGTGTGTGTGTGTGTGTGTGTGTGTGAGAGAGTGATTTGTACATTGCCATGTTTAGTGCTATCAGTAATGCAGTCTGCCCATGTGGCATACATTTGGCATTTGTTTCAACGTAGCTTGGATGGACTTCAACACAACCCTATGTAGTGCATACATGCATTTGCAATGTGTCACCTTACATAGTGTTGTCCTGCTTTATTGTTTGCCTACTTTGCTTTGCTGGCATGTCCTCCTTGATGTTGGCCCATGTTGTCCACTTTCCTTCCCCCTTCGTAGATTTGGGATATATCTTGCACATATGCATTGTATACCTTAACCTTCTTTTGCATTATCATCCATTATCATATAATTGCATTGTTACAATGCCACCTTGTGCCAACCATTTGACATTATACACATGTAGGACATATACACACATGTTGCTGGCTATTGCTTACATTACATTCTTGTTTCTGTTACACTTGTGTGTTGCATGTTGGAGAGTATTTTGTTGCAGTTCATGTGTACAACCTCAAATTCCTTATATACAGAATTATTCGTAAGCTTCCTTCCATTTATTATTCCACATCATTGGTGTACAGTGGATTTAAAAAGTGTACACACCCCTGTTAAAATGCCAAGTTTTTGTGATATAAAAAAATGAGACCACAACAAATCATTTCAAAACTTTTCCCACCTTTAATATGACCTGTAACCTGTACAATTCAATTGAAAAACAAACAAATCTGTTAGGGGAAAAAATATAAAAAATAAAAAACGTACAGTAAGCCCATTACATAAGTATGCACACCCTTAAAACTAATACTTTGTTGAAGCACCTTTTGATTTAATTACAGCATTCAGTCGTCTTGGGTACACACCTGACATCAATTAAAGAGACTCTGATTAACCCCAAATAAAGTTCTGCTGGCCTAGTAGGATTTTACTGACATTTACTAAGTTGTCTGCTACAGCAAAAGCCATGGTTCACAGAGAGCTTACAAAGCATCAAAGGGAACTCATTGCTGAACAGTATCAGTTAGGAGAAGGGTACAAAAAAATTTCCACAGCATTGGATATACCATGGAACACAGTGAAGACAGTTATCAAAAAGTGGAGAAAATATGGGACAACAGTGACATTGCAAAGAACTAGATGGCCCTCCAAAACTGATGAAAAGACAAGACGAAAACTGGCCAGGGAGGCTGCCAAGAGACCTACAGCAACAATGAAGGAGCTGCAGGAATTTCTGGCAAGTACTGCTTGTGTACTACATGTGACAACAATCTTCTGTATTCTCCACTGTCTGGTCTATGGGGTTGGGTTGCAAGTCGGAAGCCTTTTCTTACACAGAAAAACATTCAGGCCCGGCTAAAATTTGCAAAACAATACATCAAGTCTCCCAAACGTATGTGGGAAAATGTGTTATGGTCTGATGAGATCAAGGTTGAACGTTTTGGCCACAATTCCAAAAGGTATGTTTGGTGCAAAAACAACACTTTGCATCACCAAAAGAACACCATCCCCATGGAGAAGCATGGTGGTGGCAGTATCATGCTTTGGGGTTGCTTTTCTTTAGGTGGAACTGGGACTTTAGTCAAGGTGGAGGGAATTATGAACAGTTCCAAATACCAGACACTTTTGGCCCAAAACCTTCAGGTGTCTGCTAGAAAGCTGATAATGAAGAGAAATTTCACCTTACAATATGACAATGACCCCCAAGCATCTATTCAAATCAACAAAAGAATGGCTTCACCAGAAGAAAATTAAAGTTTTGGAATGGTCCAGCCAGAGCCCAGACCTAAATCCAATAGAAAATCTGTGGGGTGACCTGAAGAGGGCTGTGCACAAGAGATTCCCTTGCAATCTGACAGATTTGGAGCACTTTTGCAAGGAAGAGAGGACAAATATTGCCAAGTCAAGATGTGCCATGCTGATAGACTCCTACCCAAGAAGATTGAATACTGTAATTAAATCAAAAGGTCCTTCAACAAAGTATTAGTTTAAAGGTGTGAACACTTATTAAACCAGCTTATTGTATGTTTTTTATTTTTTATATTTTTCCCCTAACAGATTTGTTTGTTTTTCAATTGAATTGTACAGGTTATAGGTTACATTACAGGTGGGAAAAGTTTTGAAATGATTTATTGTGGTCTCATTTTTTTACATCACAAAAACCTGGCATTTTAACAGGGGTGTGTACACTTTTTATATCCACTGTATGTGTATGTGTATTGACATTGCTTTCGGACAGGTTCCTGTTAGGCTAATGAAGGTCATAAATAAATGTCTACACCTGTGTGTTGCCTTTGACATAGCATATGTCTGTGACATGCATTCTATTTCACTTCTGTTTGGGTAGTGTACATCTATATGTGTTATGAGCAACCAGATTGTTGCTTTGCTGCAGTAATACTGTTGAGCACTATGCTTTGTTGTTTGCCTTTTGCATTCATGACCGGAGGTTCTAGTCTATTCTGTGCTGGTCTTCTATAGCATATCATTGGCTGCATTTGGTCATCCATGATGTTGCTTGGCTTACACTTTCACTGCTGACAGGCTATAAGAATATTGGATTCAATATCCAATGTGTATTGTGATCTCCATGTCTTCCCCCACACCACACATCTGCCATCAGTCATACGCATTCAGGTATGACTGTCACACAATTTGCAACATGTCAGAATATCATAGTGCATAGATACATATGTATTTCTGCATTTCACAATGGCTGGTATGCATTCCTACCTTGTTTGTCAGTTTTCCATTGCCCATGGTATACAGTGTGCTGTATGTGTACTATACCTTTCCTTCATGTTTATTTCTGACCTTTGTCTGTCTTGTCTTGTGATATTTGTTATATGTGTATTACATGCTGTTTTTTGCTTCTATTTCTCTTTCCCTGGCTTTTCCATTCCTTCTGGTCTCCAAAAAATATAAAAAATGGGGTCTATTCCTGTGAAAAAAATTGTCCATCCCTCTCTGACTGTCCCTCAGATTTTCTTTTTTTAAATGACCTCTTGTGTGTACCCCACATCTGCTTTTCGATCTCCTTATTTCCTCGAGTGTGTACATTACTCCACACATGTCCCACACATGTTGGTAGCTACTGTTAGCCCTGGCAAAGTGGCAATGATTGCCCATCACCTTTATTCATTTTTTTATTAGAAATGTTATGGGTTCCTTATTTTCCAGTAAATATATTTTATTAATACATGACTTACAGAGACATTCATAGTTGTTTGTTTATGTACTGGACAGATTGCTGCTGATATGTATTCCTTTATCTTGCAGCTTGCATTAGGCTTGTATAATTTACATAAATGTACTTTATGGTACTGCACATAGGTTCATAGGTTCATAGGTGACGACTAGGCTAATGGCCCTACAGCCAACACAAGCCTAGCCTAAGAATATTCCCAGTCATCCTGTCATGATTTATGATACACTTTTCTTGAATTACAAATTTGCTGTGACTGTTAGACAGTCCACCAATACTGCTGGGCAATTTTGTTTTGTGACAAGATATGCTAGGTTCACTAAGGCATATTTACATATTACAGGCTTATCCGCAACTTTTGTGCAGATATTGGTGAAATGCACCTAATTCCATGAATGTTACAGGATCCATAGTGAGATTTTTGCAAAATGTCAAGATTTGTGCCTCATATGTTCGGCCTTTCCCTCATAAAATGTGTGGTTTTCTGAAAAATCGCTGAGGATTAAGTCACTAAATAAAGATGTACATTTGGGTTTCTGACTTCATATCCTTCAGAAAAATGTATGCTAGCACAAATCCTTTTATTCTAGCAACTTTTTAAGTTTATAAGTTTATACTTTATATTTAAGTTGTGCATGACACTCAACAGCAAATCTCCCTAAATTAACTATATTAAGCGGGTTTTAGCCACTTCTCAATTGTTCTGTTGAAACCAGCACTCTGCAATTGGTTCCTTGTGAGTGTGTTTAGGCTCCGAGGCACTTATTTTCAGCGGCTTTCTTCATTTAAACTGTGCACAACATACAATAGACAATCACCCTATTTTCAATGTATTGAATGGGTTTTTTAGCCGTTTCTCAATTGTATTGTTGAAATTCCACTCTGTAATTGGTTCCTTGTGAGCGTGTTTAGGCTCCACTACCAAGGCATTCATTACAGTGGCTATTACATTTAACTTGTGTATGACATACAACAACTAACATTGAATGGGTTTTTAGTCGCTCCTTTACTTGTTCTGCTTTAAACCAGCGTTTTAAACCAGCGGTGATAGCACAGCTCTAAATAGCTGTCTGTACTCAGCGTACCCTTTGCTTAGCAAACAAGCTCACAGACTATGGCTCACTGTTGAATACTGTGAACAGACTCCTTGTTTGCTTTATCTGTATCCAGGCTTATACAATATCTATCTCTGTACTATGCATTTACTCCATTTGGTCACTAGGTGGCAGCATTTCACCTCTACCAGCCTCCCCTATCTCACTATAAGGTTCAGACTTTTTTTTTTGAGTTACATTAAACATCTCTGCTTTTGCTCCAAAGTCCTGTGAATTCTCTGCTACTGTTTACCTGAACTACACAGCGACCCAGTCTCTATCCCCCTATGCCTCCTTACCTTGTGCTCTGCTCTCTGCTTTACTGGTTGTTTCTGCTGGCTACATTTTCTTCCTCCTCCTTGGCTCTACCCGCTCCATTCTCCCTGCGGGCTCACTCTGCTCCCCTACCCTGCCCCCAATTCCCACCTGCCTCCAGCACCTGTACAATTACACTCATAAACCACACCTACTCCAATTAACTCATACCTTCCCCCACCCCTTACTTCCACACCCCACCCTCCTAGCATCTCTTTTCAATACTAATCCTACCTTAAATCCCAGACCATAGTACACTTTATTCCATAACCCCCACTCTAAGTGTAAACAACCACAATGCTTTCAAAACCAATCCAGTTTATAACCCTAATACTACTTCTCCTCACCTTGTCCTATCTAAGTTAACTCACCAGGCCTCTCAATAACAACCACTCCCCCCTTTTCACACAAGTTCAATCACTAAAAAACACATATACTTTACTAGCTACATTAGTCCCTATCTATACTCCTTCAATAACTCTCTGCTCTTCCCTTACAAGCTCATCTCTACCCACAAACACACTACTCCAGTCTTAATTATGCCTACTCCTACAAAACAAATGACCTTCAAACTAGATAACAAACAGGCTAAATACATCTTTTACCACATTCACCAAATTATTACCACTCTTCTTTCTGGAGATGTACACCCTAACCCTGGCCCCTCTCCTACCTACAGTCCAAATTCCCTCCTTCATACTCCCCCCTCATCAGGAAAATTCCTCTTTCTCTCAGCACTGAATGCTCAAAGTATATGTAACAAAATCCCCAACCTGCATGCCTGGCTTCTCCATAACCAACCAGACATCCTGTCCATCTCCGAAACATGGCTGAAACCATCCATAAAAGACTCTGAGATAATACCCTCCAACTACAGTATTATTAGAAAAGACAGAACCCATAAAAAGGTGGTTGTATTGCTCTCTTGTACTCTTCCTCCCTGTCAGTTACTCCATATACTAAACCCATTCCCCAATTCGCTAACGCTGAACTAATCTTGGCCCTACTTCAAATAGACATAAGCTCATTTGCATAGCCTCCCTCTACATCGCTCCCAGGGACAATGTCCATATACTCAAAGATATACTCTCCTGGCTCTCCACCAACATAACCAATGAAACTATAATTGTAGGCGACACAAACATTAACTGGACCAGCATTCAATCTCCCACGAATCCCCTGAATATAAACCTCTACAACTTCAATCAGATAATCAACACCACTACCAGACCTACGAAAGATCACTCCTCTGGTAGCACTCTTGATTGTATTTTGGTCTCTCACCCTCATTATATATCCAGTTGTGGTACCCTCCCTGACTCCCTCAGCGACCACTATCCCACTTTTGCTCATCATCACTCCCCCTCCCTACAACTCTCTCCTGCCTACATCTCCACATGCTCCCTAAAACACTTCAACCCCTCCACTTTCTCCAACACACTAAAACATTTCAACTGGAGCCCCCTAAAAACTCTCCCCCTAGAAAATGCCGTCACCTACTTCAACACCACATTTATAAACCTTTTAAATACCATTGCCCATTAAAAACAAGAAGGAATAAAGTAACACTGTCTCTTGGCTAAGCTAAGATACCTTAGTTGTCATGCGCCTCCGAGACAAAGCCCTAAACCATCACCATAAACATAAAACTCCCATCACCCTAAATGAATACAGAATACTTCATAACAGAGTTAAAAAACTTATTTCTTTAGACCGTAAATCCTATTTCTCCTCACTCCAAAACAACCATAGGACAGACCCCAAAAAATTCTGGGATGGTATCACCTCCCTCTTTAACCCTGGTAGAAAAGAAAACCCTAGCCCAGACCCCAGTACTTCCAATAAGGACTTTGCCACCCAATTCAACTCTTTCTTCATTGACTCAATAACCAAACTAATATCATCCTTCACAAACACCCTACATCCTCTCCTCTACCTTCCCCTATCTCTTCCTATTCAAATACTCCCACCTCCCAACCTTCTCCCTTCTCTATAAAACCCATCCCCATATCAACTATAAAAAAAAATCCTCCAGAACTTAAAACCATGCTCCAACACCCCTGACAACATTTCTTCCTACTTCCTAAAGACAGCTGCTGATGCCATTGCCTTCCCCATCTGCATTCTCATAAATCGGTCAATCCAAGAAGGCCATGTAGCCCAACTCTGGAAAAAGGCCTTTATTATTCCCCTTCACAAAGGGGGTAACAATTATAATATCTCTAATTTCCGACCTATCGCTATCTTATCACCCATCTCAAAACTTTTTGAAAAGTGTATCCACCTACAACTTTTACCATATCTCATGGACAACCATCTGCTAACTCCCACACAACATGGATCCAGACCTGGCCATAGCACCACTACCGCCCTCCTCTCCTTCCTCGAAATGGTGAATAAAGCCCGTGATTCTGGGCACACTGTGTCTACCCTCCTTCTTGATCTTTCTAAGGCCTTTGACTAACTAAACTCTCTAACCTAAATCTTTCTCCTTCCTCTATCAACTGGTTTACCAGCTACCTCTCTAACAGGCAGCAAGCCGTCAAATGGAAAAAAGCCTTCTTCCCATTCCTCAACACTCCCACTGGCATACCCCAGGGTTCCATATTAGGTCCCCTACTGTTCAATATTTTCATCAATGATTTTCACCGCACCATCCCTAATGCAAACATTATCCAATACGCCGACGAATCAATAATCATCTGCTCTGCCACCTCCACCTTCACTCTCATAAAATTAACACAAGATGCCTTCTCCTCCACTGAGCAATGGATACTAGAGAACCGTCTGGCACTCAATGCATCAAAAACCAAACTCATGATATTCACCCCCTCAAAAACCACAATAATTGACAAAACCTCATTCTCCATCATCAGTAAGAATAATACTCCTCTTGAAAAAGTATCCAATGCAAAACCACTTGGAGTACTTATTGACGATCAGCTCAAGTTTGATACCCACCTACAAACAAATATCAAAAAACCCACCAGAATCTAGGCATGCTCTACAGCCACAATCGCTACCTCATCCCCTCTACCAGGCTTGTTCTGTCTACCACATATCTTATCCCTTCTCTCCTTTATGGTGCCCCACTCCTAACTAACTTACAATCTTCCCTAAAGATAAAAATCTCTTGCTGTTACAACAAAATCTCCAAATTCGCCACTGGATACAGATATTCCACCCATCACTGTACTGCCCTCCACAAACTAAATTGGCTAGAGTTGCCCAATTACCTCACCTACATTCAACTCATACACGCCCACAAACTCATCTTTAATCCGTCTCTTTGCCCCTCCATTGCCTCAACCTTTAAAATTCACCTTCCCAATAGACTCCTAAGAACCAATACCCAAAATCTGATCGAACTGCATAAGCCTGCACGCCCACCTGGCAAATTTCTACTATCCGTCTCCTTAGCACATCTCTGGAACTCCCTGCCACCTCACATCCGCACCACTAGCAGCCTCTCTACTTTCAAAACCTTGCTTCATTCTTACCTAACATCCCTCTGGGAATGCTCCTGTTCCCATCCCACATGAATTCCCCAGTAACACACCTATTTCATACCCCCACTCTCTATCTTCTTCCCCATCCTTTCTCTATACTATCTTTCTTCCTTCCTTACTCCCCTTCTTCCCTAAACTCATCTCCCCCTTACCCCATATACCCAATTCTCTCTCTTCCTCCTCCTTCATATCTTCCTCAGTAGAAATACTCCTTCTGTAAATATCTTCTTATAGTTGTATTAGATGTAACGTCTGCATTTGCAATCACAGGAATTACGTATTTGTAAATATTGTAAATATTCACTTAGAGATCCTTTAATTCTGTTTTTGCATCTTACTAAATTGCACCTTCAGGTAGCATTTTTATCTGTATTATTGTTATTCTATATTAATGAAATATTGTTATTTTATTCATTGTATACTGTGGAGTTTTTCTCCCCAGGACTCCATTGAAAATGGGCTCTTCTGGCCCACTGGACTATCCTGGCAAAAAAACTTCAAATAAATAAATAAAATAAATAATAGCAATATTTAAAATCTGTCCTTATTTTTGGGCCTTTATCCCCCCAGAATTTGTAGATTTCTCCAGAGTTCTTGTAATAAGAGATTGAGAGGTATGGTGGTTCATTTGACCAGAAACTCATTTAATCTAAACCCAAAACATCAAAAATCATTACACTGAGAATGTCACATATACTAAATATAGCTCCAAAAGTTTTTTTTTTGCATGGAGCAAGCCCCCCCAAACTCCCCATGTGAGGAAGTCCCCTAACTTAAATATATTAACTCCATGGCCACGCAACCACAAAGAAAAGAGTATACTTCTAACACACTGAATCATGGTGGCACAGATACACAAACTTACATGGAGGTACAACTTAACAGTGGACATTACCAACGAACTAATAACACTAATTAGCATTATAATTCCTGTGCTCCAAAACCAAATCAGTAGTTATATTCCACAAGCCATAATAAAGTTTGATCAAATGGGATTCAATCATTTGTGAAACACTGGGAGCTCACCAATAAGAGGAACGAGTCCTGAAATGTTTATTCAAACACGAACACATACAATACCAAATGCAACAACTGATAGCGAATGCAGTAACTGAAAGAGTAATTAACGTTTTCACTGAATAAATCGCGTTTTCGTTACAACTTCATCAGATACATCTCACAATAAAATAAACCATTATATATGCAGTTGAATCAAAAATGCTTCCTGTCATTGGTCCTTTTAATAATTGATTAATTGATAACTCAACCCATTCTTAAAGAAAAATTGAAAAAGAATAAGTCAAAAAACCAAAACCATTTAAAACCAACCTGTTAATGTATGTGAACAGCTACATGTGCCATAAAAACAACAAACAAACAAAAAATATTTGTAGATGTATCTGATGAAGTTGTAACGAAAACGCGATTTATTCAGTGAAAGCGTTAATTACTCTTTCAGTTACTGCATTCACTATCAGTTGTTGCATTTGGTATTGTATGTGTTCGTGTTTGAATAAACATTTCAGGACTCGTTCCTCTTACTGGTGAGCTCCCAGTGTTTATTTGTGGTTTTGGTCTCATTCACTGGCATCTACGTGTTTTTCAATTCAATCATTTGTGGTTTAGATCAGATTAACCACTATTTTTCTCTTCAAATTAAATGAACTTTAGATCAAATGAACTGTAACTATACATATATATATATATATATATATATATATATATATATATATATATAATATACACACACACACACACACACACACACACACACACACACACACACACACACACACACACAAACATATATATATATATATATATATATATATATACATACATACACAAAAATAGATAGGTGTGTGTGTGTGTGTGTGTGTGTGTGTGTGTGTGTGTGTGTGTGTGTGTGTGTGTGTGTGTGTAAATGTTTCTGATTATGAGTTTAACTTTTAGTGAGCAGACTTATCTTTGTAGAGAATAAAAACCTCACACCGCTTACAGATGGAGAAAATATGAAATTAATTTGAAGAGTTTAGCTTTATTATAAACTCCATGATGTGGAAAAGAAGCCTGAAAGCTTGCCTTAGTAACAAACTTTTACTGGAACATGAACAGGTCACGAGAGTCATAAGAAATGTTAACATAGTGTTGTTTCATGTAATGTTTCACAATATTAGATGTCTCAACAAGATTGCTAAAGTTTTTATCATGTATAAATAGTTATTTTTATTTATCCTTTGTTGACTTGGTTAGTCCTAGTCCCATTAGGTTTGTGGCCTCTTTTTCGGGGAGACCCAAAGTGGTATTTATGCTACTAAGGGAAATTTGGCCAAGGTATTAGGGAAATTCCCCTACTGCTATGATGGTCCATACAGCCAACAAGTGTTTATGTGGATATGCTCCTTTTCTAGTGCAGTTGTGGGTGGAAGATTGTCACAAAGCATGGTGGAGAGTGTTGCAGAAGTGGAGGCAAACCCAGAAGGATAAGAGATTCTTTTGCTCGAAATGTATGCTGATACATAGGAGTTTTTTCAAGCAAAAATGTTTGAGGCTTCAGAAGTGGAAGAACAGAATCAGATGAGATTGCAGTTACAACCCTCAGTCAGGAGGGTTGTGGGACGATTTATTGCAGCAGTTGCTCAACAAAAAGGAACCAGAGAGTGGAAATGAATTTTCATGTGCAGAGGTGATAGATCAGATCAGGCAAGAAGAAGAAAACAGTGTTGAGAAGATTTCATTCACAGATGCTGTAAGAAAGAGTATAAAGTAGAAAAAAAGTAAAAGAAGACGAGAGTGTCAAGAAGCAGACGTTCATAGTACGGATACAGGGGAAAAGCCATTGGACAAGTATGAGATCTGGGATACAGTCGTATTATTAGGAACAAAAGCTCAAGAGATAAGAACTTTTATTTTGATTAAAATGACACATATTGTAACTTATTTTCTGAAACTGCCATGAATGAGTTTAGAAACTTTTTTGGAAGATTTGAAAGAAAAAAGTTTTATATCCATGGAATAAATATGTGATTCAAACATTTTTTGAGAGACTCAGAGGAAAGTAAATATACAATTCTGTAAAGAGACTGATAAAGAGACTGTAAAGGACTATTTGTTATGAAGTGAAAAGTATTGTACAAATTGTTAATAATAGGGATTAATGGATTGGGGCCTGGGAATGCAACATTAATTTGAAAATTGAAAATGATAAGGCTGAATCCAGTCAAAATGGGAATAGTATATGTAGATAAAGATGCAGGAGGTTTGGGATTATTAAATCCAATTGTGCGTGGTGTATCCTTGAATTTATTTAGAGTGTTAGAATGGATTAATGGGGACGAGAATGTTTATATGAGAATTCTTTAAAGGAAATATATAAAAAAGAATGGGATTTAAGAAGATTAAATAAAAGAAAAAGACAGTGGAGGAATATAGAAATACATTAGAAAAAATAAGGATGTCAAAATTAAATACAGACAAAGCTGAGAATAACAGAAGAATGTAGTATAAAGGCATTAAGATAGAATATTACTATGTTAATCTATGCAGTAGTTTAACAACAGAAAAAAAATCAGAGCTATAAAGCCAAGAAATGTTTGGTGTATGAAAAATGAGGAGTGTCAAGATTTTCTGTGGAGATTACAAATGAATAACTTACCAGTGAAGGCAAATACACCATATAAAAATGAGAGGATTTGTCTTTATTATGGGGAATTAGAAACCTCAGATCATATTTTCTGAACTGTGAGAGAGTTTAAATTTTATGGGAAATATTAATAAAAAAAAATTTTGACTGCATTTCAAGGATATGAGTAATTGAATATGGACGTGATTGAATATGGATTTTATGAAGGTTTGGATAAAAATATGTTAAAATGTTAACAGAAAATGTCTTGTATTATTTGGGTTATTTGGAATCGAAGATTGGCAGAAATTATGTTGAATGGTAATTGTGTGATTTCAAATGTGAGAAAGATTAAGTGGTGGTTGTGGAAAAAGGAGTGGGGGTCAATAGATATGTGACTTGTAACTTTGTTGAAATACATTTTTAAATACTGTATATATGTTTACAATTTATTTTTTATTTTTGTAAATAATGTATATATATTATGGTATAAAATAAAGGAACAATACTCTTTTGAATAGGTGCCATTGGATCTTTTCCACCCACCTGAGCTATCACAAACACATGGAGATGGGACATCAGTTTAACATCTCACTCAAAGGATGACACACGTGAGAGTCCAGCACCCTCTCTTTTGCTGCACTGCAGTGTCAGCTATTGATCTACCTGGTGTGTGACTAGAACACACAGCCTTCTGCACCAAAAGCAAGTGTGCTACTTTTGCACTATTGAGACTGTTATCTATAGATGTTAGAAGAGTGGTACTGTTGTATTCATATAGGACATATGCTAGGGGTGTTTTTTCAGTGGTTCTTGTTTTCTGTCATCAAAATAATTCAATAAAAATTATTACAAAATATCCTTGCAACTTTTGTTTTTATCAAACATACTTTTTTTTTTCCTTTCTCTAACCAAGCCCTGGCAGACAGTGGACCTATGTGGCCTGCTTCCCCTACGTATGAAACAAAATAATTAACAAAGTCTGCCAGTGGCTACCTTAAATAGCAATGTCTATGGCATATAACTCTTTCATCTATATAATAAACACTGTTCTGGGTTATAGAATTAGCAGTCATCCATTTCATTCTGCTTGCAACCATGCATTCAGAATTCATTCAAGTAGACCATAAATGTCATAACAGCCTGTTATCAATCACCAAACAAGTTCACACATACACACACATACACACACACACCACACACACACACACACACACACACACACACACACACACACACACACACACACACACACACACACACACACACACACACACACACACACACACACACACACACACACACACACACACACCGGATTATAGTCTACTACCAAATTAATGCACAATGTTATACTGATATTTTAATTTATATCTAATTATTTTATTTTTCAATATTCTTATGTAATATCTTTGTAAAAATGTACTGCTTATTTGCATTGATTTGTATTATGGAGCTTTGGAGCATTGAAAAGGGGTTACTTGATGCCCGGTTGAACTTTCCCAGTAAACAAATGTAAATGAATAAATAAATAAAATAAAATAAATAAGATCTGAGATTACTGACTCTGAGTTCTATATTGTGCCATGACTTGTGAGAGCACAAGCATAAAATTGACAAGAATGTGGAGTTATTCCCAGGTACGTACTAGGCTAGCTGCCTTTGTAGGCCATTTAAGCCTATCCATTTTCTCTTTAAAGGTGCCACTCAAACTCTATATGATGTACTAGCAAGGTAAATGCCTTAACCAAATTACCAGCCCTAACTCCAATTTATGGTGAAGCCTACATGTGATGAGGAGAAGCCTAAGCATGAAATTAAGACTTATTTACGTCAAATCCTTTGTGGTTTTGTAATTTCACTGCACACATTTTTACTACAATGTATTGTTCACTCATCTTGTGTCTGGGTTGCGACTTAAAAGGGTCAACTGACCAGTCCACTTATCTGGTTAACAAACTGCAATAAATAAATAAATGCTACACCTGCATCTTTGGGTCTCATCAAGAGTAAAACAAGGTTCCAATTTTTTTGTATGGGCTCGAGATCTTGGCATTGAGTGGGGCTACCTTTGACTTATCCAGGTTGATCAATCCATCTATGCAGAGATGAAGGCCGTATAAAAAGACTCTTTGGACTTAAGTTCTTTTTGCACAATGACCCATGGTTGACCTCCAACATGATCCGGTAAGAAAGACAATGCAGCAAACAAGTCATGTAGGAGAAAGGTAGTGTTGACATATCAAGGGGCTTGATGTTAAGAGGATGCCATACCCATTCCAGGGTTGTGCTTTGCCCAGGCATCAAATCATGCATAAAAAAATAATGACCAAACTGGAAATGAAGCCCCCTTAGGATAATTACTCACAGAACACCCAAGACACCACAGATCATACAGACTTACCACTATAAGGCAATGGCCCCATCAAATCATCTAGACAGAATCCCCAATAAAACTCTGACCAGTCTGAAAGGCATTGAGAGGAACCTTCCACCCTCCCCTGTAAGGAGGAACCTTCCACCCTCCCCTGTGAGAAGTCACCTTCTGCCATTTTTCTCAAATTCAGAAATATTCACCAGAGGAAAAAAAGGGTATGCAAAAGTATTATCTTTTTTACCAGTGACAGAAAAGATCAAGATCTGGACAGCAGAAGCTCCAAACACATCCTGTAGGAATGGGCTTATCTAGTTGATGCATGATGTCACAACTTGTGTCATCATGAGTGTGTAACTGTGCCCAAGAGAAGGATTGTTTCAAAAAAGATATTATTGGTGTGGAGGATAAAGCCAGACTTAGACTCCATTAAGGAGGGTCCTCAATGGCAGAGGTGACATGACTTCTCAATGCAACATTGTTCAGTGTTAGAACATCTAGAGACATGAGAGTGAGCACCTTACTGGAATACCCAGAATGTTTTGTCACTCTGGGTTTATGAAGTTTGAATGGCACAGCATAAAAAAGGAGAACAACAGTAACAAGCCTGAGTTATTTTCAAATGCAGAGGTTAATTGACTGAAGAAAGATATAAATCAGCAGTCCTGCCCAGAACCTTAAAATTACAAAACAAAAATAGATGTGGGGCTAGACCATTTAAATAAATTACTAGTACTCTTTCCATCTAGTAATGATTACCGTGAAACAGTGTGTTTTTATATTTCCAAGCTTTCGAAATTGTGATAATCAAGTTGCATGCATTTTCAGAAACTGACTTGCATTTTTATGAACGTAGGTATAATTGGCTTCATGTTATTTCAGACCTTGGAATGACTTCTTGGTTATTATAGCTTAAACATTTTACTGACATTTCAATACCCAGTACACTAATATGTAAAAAAATGTCTCCAGGTCTCTTAGTAAATTACATCAAGTTTCTGTTCATTTTCCTGGCCACCTGCTATGTGATCTTTGGAGGTGCAACTAACTCAAGTATGTCAGACAATATTTTGCTAAGAGCTACACCACAGGTATAGTTGTAGCAACACTTACCTCTGCTTGGGAAAGAATAAGTTAGAAAGTAATAGGAATAAAGCACTGCCTAACCTTCTGACAGTATCTGATGGCTTATCATCATCATGATAAGAAGTAAAATAAGCACAGGCATGTGATAGGGCTCCATCTGTCAGCTGACCAGCTACGCTGGCATTAGAGGCGTATCATGGTCAAGCACCAGTAACTAGCCTTCAGTTAGTTACTGCAGCATTTGCATTACTGTTACCAAGTTATACAAGGACAGAAGGAGTGCCAGTGTAAAAGGTAGTGAAGAATTCCACATTACCAGTGGGGTCATCAGGGTCAAAGGGAAAGTTGTATTTTGCCAGGTCATCATTCACATTAATAGATTTAACCTTGACATGATCTCTGAATAGTGAGTTATTGAATCATGATTTCTATTCAGTATGTGGACTGTGGAGGGATGACATATAGAAATTGTTCATATAAGGTGCTGAGATATCTGTACTGTCTTCAGTCAAAAAGATGAAAAGTGCTTTAAAACAAAAGGAATCTGTTCATAATTTTCTCTCCACTTGTATTTGCACCTCTAGTGTGTTGCACAGTTTTCATATAATCCTGATCAAAATAATCTCCATTGAGGGCATATTTTTCAATACACTTTATAAAGCAAAGTATACAAAATCCTACATCCCCGCTACTTGCATGACTTTGATGTTAGGGATTTTAGTGATTTCACTTACAGCAATTGTGCAGCAATGCCATTTGAACTATTGTTATCATTCAAGCACTTTAAAGTGTGGTTTATTTTAACGCTAAACAATATGCTGTGCTATTGTTTTGTAAAAGTTCATTAAATGTTTTGCAGCATACCTTAAAGTTTGGAAAGACGGAGTTGGTATTGTAGGGTCACTATTTTCCCCATTCTAAAAATACTGTGTGTGTGTGTGTGTGTGTGTGTGTGTGTGTGTGTGTGTGTGTGTGTCTGCATATATATATATATATATATATATATATATATATATATATATATATATATATATATATGTGTGTGTGTGTGTGTGTCTCTGTGTGGTAGGCGTGTGTCTGCTTATAATATATATGTGTGTGTGTGTGTGTGTGTGTGTGTGTGTGTGTGTGTGTGTGTGTGTGTGTGTGTCTATATATATATATATATATATATATATATATATATATATATATGTGTGTGTGTGTGTGTCTGTGTGTGTGTGTGTGGTATGTGTGTGCCTGCTTATATATATATATGTGTGTGTGTGTGTTTGTGTGTGTGTGTGTGTGTGTGTTTGTGTGTGAGTGTGGGTGTGGTATGCATGCATGTGTCTATATATATATATATGTGTGTGTGTGTGTGTGTGTGTGTGTGTGTGTGTGTGTGTGTGTGTGTGTGTGTGTGTGTGTGTGTGTGTGTGTGTGTGTGTGTGTGTGTGTGTGTGTGTGTATGCATGTGTGTGTATATACATCTATATTAGAAACGTAAGTCTGAGGAAAATGTTCTAATCTTAACATCTGTTTTGATGACACATTTTGGTTGACAGAACAGATAGTAGGCACTGACTGTCATGATAGGTGAACAGATAGTGCCCCACTGACTCAGTGGCCAAGTGATGAGGTTAGGGCAGGTTGGGAGAGCACCTACCTCTTTTCTCATCTCTTTCCCATTTTATATTGGTAAGACATGCAGCCCTGAATGCTCCAATTATTTATAAAGTGGCAGAAGGAAAAAAAAGGATTAAAAAAAAATAAAGGATAAAAAGCATTCACATTGTCACCTGAATGCTTGATCTACACTGGCAAAGGTCAACACAGTTTTTTTCTCATGCATAGTATTTGTGACTAGTGTATATTACAGTTAGACAAATGTCAACATCCCAGCAACTTGGGTTTGTGTTTCTTTGAGGACCAAAGACTGCAAACCATCTTTGCACATTTTTACTTTGTTCTTCATTTAATGTTGTTTAATGCTACAGTAAGAAAATCACTGCATTTTCTTCTGTTCCCACTCTGCATAAGATGAAGGACATCATATCTGCTTTGTTCTTCACCTCTTGTAATCACCAGTCAAATAAGCTTTTAGAAATATGTTCATGGATTAGCATATATTAGGCATGTTTAGGATGGAGATTCTTATAGGAAAGCTTGTGATACATTTCCAGTGCAGGATTTATCTTGTATCTCCCACTGAATCTTAAAATGGTCCCATGATATTACTACATTGTGGTACAAAACATGTCCTTGAATAGTTAGTACCACCTCTCTCCTCTGTCTGTCCTTTTTGTGGGTCCTGTGTCCCATTAGTGAGCATAGTAGATGAATATTTTGCTTACTTTCATTTATTTCTTTGTTGACTGCAATCTTCAAATGAGTGGCACTGTTGACCCTTTGTCTTTTTATGGTGGGTTACATGTAGAATTGCCTTATCTTTCTTTTCCCCTTGTTATTCCAACCTATCCTTCTGCACCACAAAAATACTAAACCAAACAGAAAGAAAAATAAATAATGAACAATTTTGCAGTGGGTCAGTATGAGACTAGCTCCACTTGATTATTTTCATTTGCAAGTATTCTACTTTTATCCTCTTTTAATATTCATTAATCTATGAGCATGTTTCTGTGAAGTTGCTTCCCTGGCTTGTAACCTTTGACCTGGACATATCTCAACTTTTCAAATCAGACTGCTGTATATTCCTGATAAGAGATAAATTCACATGGCTTTCATCTCCCTGGCTAGACTGATATGAGCAGAGGTGAATCTCTGACATGGAGTGATTATTGATTGGATGCAGTCGTGGTCAGTTAGGGTTACCTTGTGTTTTCTAACAGATGACCAACAAGCCTGTTATTCCTTCTCCACAAAGTGTCCCTGCTTCAAGCTGCTATGCTCCCTTCTACCACCAGATGGCAATTGTTTATTAATTACTTCTCTATTGACCAAGTTAGACCTGCTGAGCAAAGCTTATTTTTCAGAGAGGATCCAAGGAAAACAAGTTACAGAAATTATGCAGTAATATAACATAACGTCCGCAAGAGGGAGCAGGAAAATTACAACAAGGGAACATCTTGGAGTAATACAATAAAGATAAAAATTCTTCTTCTTCTTTCGGTTGTTCCCATTAGGGTTCACCACAGCCGATCATCTGTTTCCATTTCTTCCTGTCTGCTGCATCTTCTCTGTCACACCAACCACCTGCATACAACAAAGAGAAAAATAAACTAGTTGAATAATATGTGAATATGTGACTTATGTATAATTTGAATATAAAAACATAAAGCTGATCACATAAGCTGAGGCCACGGAGTGTTTTATGGCATTGCAGTAACATTTGATAAGTACAGCACATATAATGAGCACAGGGACACCATGTACATATTTGAGCGATGTACACTTCTGAGTAAATTATATACTACTGATGTGCTGTATAGTTATCTCACTACACATGGGTGGGCCATCAACAGATACAGTAAACTACTCATCCATAAACCTGACTAGTCTCATATGCAAGGTTATGAAAAGAATTATTATGGACATGATAAATAACACAGGAAACCTTCAAACTCAGGATCCAGCATAGTTCAGTTTCATCAAGGGAAGGTCATGCCAATTTAACCCAGTGGACTTCTTCAAAAAGGTCACCAAATTAATGGAGGCCGGGAAAAAGGAGCATACTGCCTACCTCGACCTAGCCTAAGCATTTGGCAAAATTCCCCACTTGGGCATTGTAGACAAGCTCACAAAATTAGGTATAAACCCCTACATCACCTACTGTTCACAGTGTCAGTGGTGCAACAGGTAGCACACTCACCTTTGGTGTAGAAGGCTGTGGGTTCATTTCCCACACCTTCTAGATCAATTGCTGACACTGCAGTACAGCACAAAGGGGGTACTGCACCTCTGGGGGCCCTTTATTTAGGGGAGGGTTGGTATAACTGTTAAGGTGTTTACCTCACAATATAAGGCAAAGAGCTTGACTCTCACCTTTAGGAAGTTGGCTAGGCTTAAAATGGCCCAGAAGGGCAGCTAACCTAATACTTACCTATGAACTGGATAGCTAACTGGCTCATAGATAGAACCCAAGAAATTAAAAAAAGGGAATTTATCTCCACAAAAAGGCCAGCCACTAGAGGAGTCACACAGGGCTTGGTGCTAGTTCCTCTCCTGTTTGGCATCTACTTTTCTGAAGTCAAGGCTAATGTTAAAGGTCTCTACCTGACCAAATTCACACACAATTGCAAATTAAGTGCAGTTATTGAATCCCCCATTTAGGGACAGCCTCTGGGTGCTGGGATTCTTACTCAAAACATGGATACTTGCTTAGGAAATACTAAAATAGGTATCAAAAGCTGTAAGACAGTTTTTCCTTTCTGTAGTCTGCAAAATATTGCATCATCAATTGTTGACAAAAATTAATCAACATGCAGTAACCCCCCCCCAAGTTCTAGGTAGTTGAAAAGGAGCATAAAACAAGACAAACATTTTTTACAAGGAGACAAGACTCATTGCACTCCATGTGGGGCTGCGCTTCTGTATCGCTACTTATATATACCAACTCTGAGATCCCTTGATAGTGGGATAAAGGGCATATATTTCAACCCTACTATTACAGTCATCTTGCACCAACACAATACATGATATGATTAGTCAACAAAAGGAATTGATAGAACAGCTGTCAACCATTAACACAATGATGATCTTGGAGGGACCCATATGTATGTGTATTTATGTATAAGCAGAGCCGGATCCAGCAGCAGTGACATAGGCAGCTGTCTAAAACCCCATGAAGGCTAGTGGGCCCAAAAATGGGAAAAAAAATAAAAAATATGTTTTATTTCTGCAACATTTATTTATTTTTTGGAATTAGGATTAAAATCCAATGATTCTGAACTGTTGTATGCACTGCACATGGTTCAATGTGCTCGCAACATTTTCATAGGCATTGGTGGTTGGCTTGGCTTCTTCCTCTCTTGTTAGACACATTTCTAGTAGAGATGTTTTTTTTCCCTCCCCTAGGCATCAGACTAAGCAACAGTAAGAGGGTGCATTGGTCTGCCACCCCCCATCCCAACTGACTTAGTAGTTTAGTCAGCTCAGCAGCAGGTCACAGATGCAGTAGCAGGTTTAACAGTCTGTTAAACCAGGCTTTATTTATTTTATGATGCAATGAATACTGACTGAAATCCTCACTCATCACAACCCCTCATGAAGAGTGTTTAAAAAAAAAGAGTTCAGTTTCAGCTAGGTTGCCTGCTGCATCAACTCCCTGTCCCAACTTTGAGTTAGCCAGTCCACCAGATGAGCAGAACTTTCAGCGGATGTTACGGACCAAACAAGGACATAATAAGGTAAGTCACTCGCTATGGTGGAGAATAGTGAATTGATTGGTTTGTCATAGTGTGCAAGTGTGTGTGTGTGTGTGTGTGTGTGTGTGTGTGTGTGTGTGTGTGTGTGTGGGTGTGTGTATGAATGGTCAATAAGGAGTGAGTGAGGGGCTGCAATACAGCAAATGGTGGGTGATCATCAACTGTCCATGTTTTTTTGTGGAGTGGAAGTCCATTAGCAATACAGATTTGAGTTTTAGACTTCAGATATATCATAAAAAATGTGTTAACACTAATCCTGTTATTCTAGCAATTCTGTAATTTGATAAAAGCAATAGTTAAAGTTTTTTTTTCATTTTTGGGCCTTTGTCCTGCCATTATTTTAGACATTCTCCAGATTTCTTGTACTAAGAGGTTGAGTAGTGAATTGGCTGGTTTGTCATGCATGTGTGCGTGTGTGTGTAAGTAAGAGGGAGGTAGGGTGCACAGCTCTCAACTGTTAAGATTGTCAACTCACATTTTTGGTCCATTTCTCATAAAATTGTAGTTTTCTGGCAAATCACTGACAAATGAAGTCAGAAAATAACGGCAGACATTTGATTTTCAGACTTCACATCCTTTAGAAAAATAATGCTAATATAAAGCCAGTTATTCTGTCAACTTTCTAAGTTTGTAAGAGCAATATTTAAAAAGTGTCCCTATTTTTGGGCCTTTGTTCCCCCATTATTTGTGGCTTTGTCTAGATTTCTTGCTCTAAGAGATTGAGAGATGTGTTTGTGTGTGTGTGTGTGTGTGTGTGTGTGTGTGTGTGTGTGTGTGTGTGTGTGTGTTTCTCATAAAAAGGACTGAAGTGGCTAAATAATGACAGACAATTGAGTTTAGGTGTGTGTGTGTGTGTGTGTGTGTGTGTGTGTGTGTGTGTGTGTGTGTGTGTGTGTGTGTGTGTGTGTAATTTGCTTAGGTTCAAACTATGTACCTTAGCTACAGGAAACAAGCCTGAATTCTCTACACCAACTACCAAACTGTATTTTTTAAAGAATTGAGTTTCAAGTGCATTTTCAAGGAATTGTGAGCTTCAAGGGAAGAGAAGTTTACTGCTACTCATGCTAAGTCTCTTTGCAATGTGCAACTGTTTTGTTTAGCAAATGGTATCACTATTGTGGTATAGAATATAACAGTAGTGTTAGTAGCACAACAGGAAACAAACTTGCTTTTTGATGCAGAAGGCTACAGGTTCTACTCCTACAGCATATAGATGGATTGCTGATACTGTGTTATATTTTAAGGGTGGGGGCTGCTGCAGCCCTGAGTATGTCCTCCTTTGGATGAGATGCCTAGTAACTATGAACCTGTTTTCAGTTTGCCATCTATTCCCTATTGCAATATTAGCAGCTTACCATTTTTTAATGTAATGTAGGCAATTTATTCTTCAAGGGCAGCGGGCACTGAATTTGTAGATGAAACACACTGAAATAGAAAGTTGTTTGCTAGCAGCAACCTCTTCATTAGGTACAGATCTCTTTAATGTGGAATTATTCAGATGACTTTTACTTCTGCAGAGATTATGCATATTTACTGATACTGGTGGATTGTAATGACAGAAGTTTGAGTAGCCTTGTAAGGTTGAAATGCTCTGAATTGGTCAGTTTTGTCCTTATTGGCTCATGTGTTTTGTTCCATTGCTTACTGGAAAAATGTTCAAAACTATGAATTCAAAACACTTTCTAACAAGTGGTACTATATTATACAATCAGGAAGGTGAATCAAGCATTTGTGCATATTTACTGATGTTGGTGGATGTGACGTCCCCACTGTAGGCCATAATCAAGGAGCCTGAATCTTCACTACTGACACTGGAGAAGGACATTCACTTGGAATACAAATGGATACACTCAGTATTTCCAGATGCAGAGGCACAGGAAATTAAATTTCTTGGGTGGCGTAAGCCAAGAAACCTTGTTGGCAAGGCTTACTTAGTCCCTTGGGCCAATAGCCTAGTACCTACCTATGAATCTATGCATTCCTTACTCTGCCTAGGGGCCCCATTTGACCTTGATCTGCCTCTGTGTGTAAGTGTGTGTGTGTGTGTGTGTGTGTGTATGTGTGTGTGTGTGTGTGTGTGTGTGTGTGTGTGTGTGTGTGTGTGCGTGTGTGTTTATATATATATATATATATATATATATATATATATATATATATATATATATATATATATATATTTATATATATATATATATAGAGAGAGAGAGAGAGAGGGAAAGAAAGGTTCATAGGTTCATAGATGGTTACTAGGCTAATGGATAAGAGCACTTACAAGCCTAGCCATATTTATCCTGAGTAGCCCCAACTGCCATTGGTTAGGTGAACGAAGTTCATAGAGATAAGAATACTTAATACCGACTGCCTCTGTCCATGAGGAACATGGGTGCCATCCTCAGAGTGAATTTGTGCCCCCCCATCCATTGATCTAGGTGGCATTTGAAAAGGGTCAGGGAGGAGCTCAGTTTCACATGAATTGGGAGCTTGTTCCAGAGAAGGGGAAGTCTCTGGGAGATATAGGTTCATAGGTTCATAGATTAGTACTAAGCTAACTGCCCTTGCGAGCCATTTTAGCCCCCAATTATCCTCCCTGATGAGAAACCCTGCTGCACCTTTGTAATGTGGCAAAACAAACACCTTAACCATTAGGCCACCCTCCCACCCCTATAACTATTTCTCCAATATGATCTGTTCATGTCACAGGCTAGGTTAAGATTCCTGGAGTACTTGACCCTCAGACAATTTGATTTGCGAATGTGTAGTATTTCCATTAGGGCAGGGTCAGAGATTGCCCTATAGACCAGGCACAGGTCACCACGTAACAGCCTGTAGGAAAAAGATTACAGTGACAGGGCTTTCAGTCTTTCTGCATAAGTGTTGTTTTGGGTGCCCTGTACTTTCTTGGTAAGAAACCTCTGGGGTCTTTCTAGCTGTTTCAGGTGTCTGGTAAGGTACATGTAAAAGGGAGCATTGTACACAATTATTGTTCTGGTGAGGGCAGAGTATAATGACCCATTACTTTATATTTCCTTATCCTTAGATCTATATGCAATGCCTTTATTTATGAGATGTGCTACATAGAAGGCTTTCCTTACCACTGTGAAAACTTGGTGGTTGAAGTTCAGATTGCTATCAACCTGTGTAGCCAGATCATGTACCACTGGGTATATACTTAGGGTGGTGCTGTCTACAGTGTAATTAGCAGGGAAGTCAGATTTTCCAAAGGGAATAATAATGCATTTTTTGCATTTAGCTTTAATCTGTGGCTTTGGCACCAGTCATTAGTCTGCATTATCCAGTATGTTAGCATCATTGGGGGACTCAGTGACTGCACCTAATTTGCAATCATCAGTGAACTTGGTCAGCCACAGGCCATCTGTGTTTGCCTGGACTTCTGAGAAGTAAATTCCAAACGGCAAAGGACCCCGCACAGAACCCTGTGGTACATCACTGGTGACTGGTCTTCTTCTAGAGGTGAAATCTCACATTTTGACAGTATGTGTCCTGTCCGTGATCCAATTAGCTACCCATCTAGTGACATAAGGGTTAAATCCCAGTTGGAAGAGTTTCTCTATAATGCCGGAGTGGGGGATTGTGTCAAATGCCTCGGTTAAGTTAAGGTAGGTGGTATGTAATGTCTTTCCTTAATTCAGGGCTTTGGTGATTTTCTCGAAGAAGTCAACCAGATTTAGCAAGCATGATCTACCTTTAATGAATCTCAACTGGGTTGGGTCTAGAGATTACCTATGTCCCTCTTGATAAGGTCTATAATGCTTCTTTCCATGGTCTTACAGATGAGGTTTGTTATGCTTATGGGTCTATAGTATTACGGGTCAGTTGATACCCCCCCCCAACTTTGTGCAGAGGGATTACTGTTTCTATCCTCCATTCCCCCAGAACATAGCCAGTTCTCAGGCTGTGGTTAAAGAGGGAACCAAGTGAGTCTGCTAGGTCATGTTTTAAGTTGATTAAAAGGTGACCATGTATGTTATCTGGTCCCACTGAATTAGTGCTTTTGCCTTTCAGAGAGCAGGTATGACTTGTTCTTTTGAGGTAATAGGCTGAGGAACAGTGGCAGGTACCACTCTGGGGTATGGCTGATGGGGACAGGGTAAGGTTTGCACCAAATCTGTCAGCTAGCACATTGGCTATTTCCTCTGGTAGAGTATGAGTGATGCTGTCTACTACCGGTTTGACACATTTCTGGGCAGTCCCTTTCAGATTTTGGACATAGTTGAAGAATGCCTTGTGATTATCCTTAGCTAGGGATGCTATTTTTGATTTGTAATAGACTTTGGATGACTTGACAAAATTCTTCCTCTGCTGAGCTAGTTCCTTCTTGTTCATAGACATTAGTTTCTTCCTCTTGTTGTATAGCCTATTTATACTAGGGATCCATCAGGGTGGCTTTTTTTTCCAGAAAGACCTGGTTTTGATCAAGTACAGCCGAATCTATACAACTTCTTAAGAGGTTATACAGGGCATTGGTGTACTCTTCTCCACAGGAGTCCATGTTTTCTGTGATTGAGGGAGCTATGAAACTTGTTTTAACATTGCTTAGTTGGAGGTAATTTGTTTTGGAAAAAAAATTAAGCTTTTTTGAGCTTGATAGGGTATCGGGCCTTATAATTATGTCAAATGAGACTGATTTATGGTCTGATCTTACCAGGGAGGGCATCACATGGGGAGAGTTCAGTGCTTCCCAATGTTGTTGAGTACTGTGTCCAGGACATTTGAGACCCTTGTGGGAGTACTGACTATCTGTTCCAGAGCATTTGTACCGGCAAAGTTCAAGAACCTCTGGGTCAGCATGGCTGTGGTCATGCATGTTTCCCAGTCAAATAGGAGGATAGTTAAAGTCACCCATGACCAGGGTGTTTGGCTGTATGGCAAGTGACTGCAGTAAGTTCAGGTATTCTTTATGCTTTTCCTGGTCATGGTGGGGGACCTATAGCTAGCAATGATGTGGTAGGATGTTTTGCCTATAATTAATTGGACTTGGAGTAGCTTGAGAGAGTCATACTGACTGACCAGTCTTGAGGTGTATTTGTCCTTAGTAATCCTTAATACACCTCCTCCTTCAGTCCTTTCACACTCAGTTTGTGGTCTGAACATATGAAAAGCATTATAGGCAAACTTCACATGGTCGAGACCATATGGTTGACATTCTGAAAAGTTGAACGACGGAAAACAACATAAAGCTATGTTTTATAAGGGGGTGGGGAAGCCCCACTGTGCCCCCAACCCCCCACATATTATATATATCAAATCTAAAATTACAGTACAGTGGGGAAAAAGGTAAACTCCCCATTCCCTATTGTACTGCAATCTCCACATTACTGTAGCACCTAATTCAATCAGACTCCTCTCAACTACTCCAAGGATACCAACTACAAACAAACATATTACCATCTTAACTAAACTCACAAAACTCTTACACCACATAAACTGTCAGCGGATCCTGGCAGGAGACATACACTCAAATCCAGGGTCTAACTCAATATAGACTACCAGTTAACTCATCCCTCTCCTCCAGCCAACTACCCATTACTAGAGCAAAAACCAGCCTATTACTTCTGAGCTGAAATATTCAGAGCATTAATAATAAGATACATTTACTGTATGCATTCCTATCCACCTATTCCCCTGACATACTATGTCTTACTGAAAACTGGTTAAAGCCCACAACAACTGACAATGAGTTCCTCCCTACTGGATACAATGTCCTGTGCCATGTGACAGACTGTATAAAAAGGGGGGAGGGGTAGCATTACTTTATAAAAATAACCTAAACATAACCACTATTAATCTTTAAATCCCATCCTTTAACAATATTGAACTCCTCCTAGCTAAACTCAAACTTAGCGACAAAAAGACAATCAATATTATCACCTGCTACATACCACCAGGTAACAATATCCCTACCCTAGAAGCCTTCTTACAATGGACAAGTCAAAACTTTCCCCAGAAAACTATCATCCTCTGCAATTTTAATATCAACGGGCACACATGTTCAGCCCAAAACCCCACTAACCATATCAACCGTTACAATTTCTCTCAAGTCATCTAATCAAACACTAGACTAGGAAATTCAAGAATCAAAGAAAGCCTCCTAGAGTGGATCTTATTAAATAAGACTAACACCTCTCACCTCTTACCAAGCAGGTGTTCTTCCTGACACCCTCAGTGACCACCAGCCCACCTTTCTACTAAAATTGAAAACCCAGAACTATTTTACTCCCTTATTGCAAACAACCAGGAACACAAAAGACCCTAACTAATTCAAACTTGAGCTAATACACTATAACTTGAACGTACTAAAAGTACTACCCCTAAAAGAAGCTGTAACCCACTGTATATTACTTTCCTAAAAATCCTAAATGCACATGCTCCAGCCCGTACTACAAAACTCAAAGTGAAAACAGCCCCCTAGATTACTTAAGAGACTAAAAATAAAATAGCAGTAAGGAACAGAGCCTAGAATCTTTGGAGAGCTACTAAAACCCCAGCAGCTAAGGAACAATTCCAAAAACTTAGAAACAATACAAAAAAATAGCCCTTCTAGATAAAAATAATTATTACATACAGCTACAAAACAGACACCAAAACAATCCCAAAAAATTATTGGCAGGAATAAATAAACTACTCCACCCCGGCAAACCCTCCACACCATCTCCTACCTCCACTAGCGAAATCACAAATATACCAGGTACCATCAGCAAATGCTTTATAGAAACAATCTCCAGCCTTGTTCAAAAACTGTCCACATCCACCACCACCACTAATAGCTCCATACCTATGCATAGACTCAAAACAACCTTCTAATTTCAACTCATCCCTACCAACTATATCAAAAGGCTTTTAACCAAACTTAAACCTATTACACGTGCAAATTATGACACCCCTGCTGAATACCTTCAGTTGGCTGCAAACGAAATTGCCTTCCCAGTATCCATCCTTTTAAACAGATATATTTCAGAAACCATTATTCTACCTATCTGGAAGACCTCCTATATCATCCCCCTCCACAAGCAGTACCTCCACTGACCCCACTAACTATTGCACCATTGCCATCCTGTCTCCACTAGCTAAAATACTTGAAAAATGGGTACACCACCAACTCATGCCATACCTACTCAACAACCAACTTCTCTCTCCCACCCAGCATGGATTTTGGCCTGCTCACAGCACCACCACTGCCCTACTTTCTTTCACAAACTTCATGAACCAAAACAAACACACAGGCAACCTAACATCTGCCATATTGCTGGACCTGTCAAAGGCCTTTGATATGGTCAACCATCCTAAACTACTTCAAGCCCTTACTGACCTGGGCCTTAGTAACCATGCACTAGCGTGGTTTCAGAATTACCTACAAGGAAGACAACAAGCAGCTCAATGGGACAACAACCTATCCTCACTGCTACCCATCACCACAGGAGTCCCACAAGGGTCTACTCTAGGACCCCTTCTATTCCCCATTTTCACCAATAATCTTCACAGCATCTGTCAAGACGCAACTGTTATTCAATATGCTGATGACTCAACACTAATCTATTCAGCCAGTGATCCTCAGGAACTCCTCTCTATCACTCAAAAAGTCTTCCAAACTACCAAAACCTGGTTTCTTAACAAAAACCTAATACTAAATCCCAACAAAAACAAACTTCTGCTATTTAGTCCAAACAAATCAACCACAATACCCAGCCCATTTAATGTTGTGTCCAGGGATTGTACTATTATCTCCCCAGACACTCATACTAAACTGCTAGGACTGATCACTGATAGTAATCTTAAATTTGATCTGCATATCGATCAAACCATTAAAAACATCCACAAAAAATTGGCAGTCTGTATAAAAATCAGCTATTTCTAACATAAACCGCCAGGACAGCAATTGCTCAAACTCACCTCCTCTCTACTCTATTCTATGCCTCACCCATTTTCACCAACCTACTCAAAACAGAAATTACCAAGCTCAACACCTGCTACAATCAAATTGCCAATTTTGCTAGCGGTGCCCCTTACCGATCCCACTGCTGCCATTCCCTAAAACAACTTGACTGGCTTGAATTTCCTAATCTTCTATCCTTTCATCAGCTTTCCTTTGCACACAAACTGCTACTACTTCCAGATAAAACTCCAGCACTGGTCAACCTACTAAAACTACAAGCTCACCCTAGACAACTATTGTCTAGTGATAAAAAGCTAATCAAGGTCACCAAGAGCAAAAACACAGCAGGGGACTCCCTCTTCCCTAATTATATAGGTAAAACTTGGAACTCCCTATCCTCTGCTATTACTTCAACAGACTCAAAGGTTACATTTAAAAGACTACTCAAAGAACACCTAAAACTCACATGGATGTGTTCATGTTCACCCCCAGGCTAACCTCCCCAACCATATCTACCCACTTCTCTAATCTCCTGGTCTCTGTTTCAGAACTATACAGCTAAGAGGAACTGCAGTTTGTTTTTAATTACCAGCTTCCTCACAGTGTCACCTCTACACCTGGCCTCTCAGTTAGTACATATACATATAGGGGCAATAAAACACTGCTAGGCACAGTTTTTTTATATAATTTTCTTTTCTTTCTCCATCTTTACACTAGCTTTTATACCTAGTCTATAAATCTTACCAACTCTGTTGTTTTACCTACTACTATCAACCAGACTACATCAAACTTGTACAGATCCTAACTGTATACAATTGTAAAAGATGCAACTCTCACCTTTGTATCTTATTCTGTAATTCTTCTTACTTATGTATTGGCTTATTCTAACTGTAAAAAATCGTAAAAGATTTTTTTTATTCTACATATCTAATTTTAATTTTCATGCTTATGTACTGTCTATGTAAATATGATTGCTGCAGTTATACATGTTATAGTTACTTGTAATTGATTTGTGGAGCTTTTTTCCCCGGGTTTTTGCTGAAAATGGACATGTATCCAGTTGGAATCTCCCAGTCAATAAATGTAAAATAAAATAAAATAAATAAAATATATAGAGTAAGGAAACCTACTCTAACTGAACTTACAGTGATTTGTTTTTTTTTCTATGCAGCCACAGAGATATGTAACTACCAGTGGATTGGATGGATATGCAGCATAATGGTATGGGCAGAACATAACATATCTATGGACGACATACATGTTTAACAATATGCATTACTGTACACAAAAGTCACCCACAACAAGCATTACAGAGAAAGTCTTCCATCTACATACAGGGGGTTCCAAAGGAGTCTCACAAATGTAAGTAATGTAATAATATACAGGTAGTATCTTCCATGCAAGTACTCAGCTTCAACAAACACATAGCAGGAACACTATAGTCATATATATATATATTGATTGCAGACCTAAAATGTGATACTGTACAACTGAAGCAACAGAAAATAAGTGGACATACCATGCAGCTACATTATTTCTCCTTGAAGTGGTAATCTCATATATGTAAGTTTTTCAGAATACTATAGACATCTATGACATATTGGTGGCAGCCTATATCATTATTAGACCTCATTAACATAAAATGTTTCAAAATTTCAGGGACTTGCAGCAAACAGTGCCATTATTTGCTAACCCTTGTTGAGTCCAGACATATGTGCCAATATCCATATCTTTTGCAGAGGGAGACAGCTGTCTTGTGGAAGGATGATATCTTTGTTATGCCCACAGCAGCCTGATTTCAATCACTCGCCAAGGCACTTTAAGAGTTGATGAAGAAAGCAGAGTGATGAAGTTACACCTGCTCATTTCTCATTAGTTGTGGCATGAGAATGAAATGTTGGTGTGAGGCAGGTCATTCTTGAAGTCTCAGTGAAGCTCAGAGGTATGAACAATGGTCATAATAAGTGAATGTGCATGCTATGAGGGGAGTGTCACAACTTTAGGAGGAGAGTGGACACACCTGATATATGCTCATGTCTAAGAGCTCACACTGGTCTTCTGAATGATGCCAGTATACAGGGGTCGGGCCTCTAGTACTGTATCCCATCATCCTATGTGAGCAGCAGTGGTGGTTTCCACTCTTCTCCTAGATCCTGTCCTCACCAGTTTATACCAGCTGGTGAGCCTGGCCTGGAAGTGTTAATCAGATGGGTGTTGCTCTCTTGTGTATCTGTGATATCACAAAGAAGGGCTCAGAAGAATCTCATGTGTATGAGGAATAGATGATTAGCATATTACCCAATCATCCATGCATATTGCTGCATACTTGTAGAAAAGGTTATAATGATTGTATAACAGGAGACAAGTGACACTTTGTGTATTCCCATTAATGGCATACACATGTGAAATTAAATATTTTCAGTATGCATTATGTTTATATTTAAATAAACAAGTTAGCAATCACATGTGTAAGAAATATTATGGATATGCAAAATATTAGGTTGTAGGCCGTTCTTACTTTATAGGTATGTTTAATTGTTTGTTAAGCTGTGAAAGGCAGTACTGCAGTAGTGTTTCTTTAGCTTGGTATATGCATTATAATTCATATGGCAGGTCTACACTGCTGATGCAATAATAGTGTTATATTTGATGTGTGTAGTTGCCATGGTGAGCCCACCTCACTGTTAGATATGATGGGATATCAATGAAGAACTGTTTCATAGATGTACAGCTTGATTAAGATGACCCAGCAATGTTTTATTAAAAAGAGTAACTACTGATCATAACTTGTCTATGTTGTGCAACTTATAAACAAAGGCATAGCATCTAGATCCAAGGAAGTCATTGTTCCACTGTATTCGGCATTCATCAACCTATCATTGAGGACAATGCCCCTTTGGTATGTATCTAACCAGGTATGTGCAACAATTGGAATGTCCACAGAATTTCCTAACAAAAAGAATACAGGGCATAAGTAACTTGTCCTATGGAGCCTGCCTCAGGGGACTATCCCTGTAAATAAATAAAAGAATTCAAGAAGCTGGGTAAACGCCTGGTATACACCTCAAGCACATGAACAGAAGAAACCAACGGTTAGACCACAGCTGAAAATAAGAATAAAATAATCCAAGCCAGGAAACAGTCCACTTGCAGCTTTACACCAAATGCTCTTTATTATAATCAAGAGTAAGCGCTTTCGCGATCTAAGTCAGCTGATCGCTTCTTCAGACTCATAAAAACAGTTAAAACATTGATATTTAAAATATAATTCAACCAATGAGAACACATATAGAGCTATGACATAAGCTAATTAAAATTACATACATCTGTATATTAGTCTGCTTTGTGTTCTATATAAAATAACATATCCATATATCAAAGCTCATCTTATACAAACATATACTTAATGTTTTAGTGGCCTGGATTTTAAAAAAGGTTTCAATGAAACAGCATTATTTAATCCAGGAAACCCATCTGCTTGTAAAGATAAGATCCATTTTTGTTCTGCTTCCTCTACCCTATTCTTTATGTCACCTGCTATGCCAACTTAGTATTGGCAGCGTGGGAAACAGATTATGTACTGAGTACAAGTAATAAATATGTTGGGAATATTGTATGGTACATACGTTTTGTAGATGATGTCTTTTTGCTATGGGATGGTACTAGTGAAGAATTACAAGAGATGGTGGAATATTTACACAGTACCACTGAATTTTTAAGATTCACCAGCCAACATTCCAGGGACTCTATTGAGTTCCTAGATGTTTTGGTTAAAAAGACAGCATTGGATGAACTTACAACAGGGATGTATAGGAAACCTACATGGAGAAACAGCATTTTGCATAAGACTAGTATGCACCCAACATTTGTACATAGGAATGTAGTGAAGGGACAATATATGAGAATAAGCCGTCTACATAATACAGATGAAGGCTTTGTGGGGACAATGAGTACATTAGAGAAAGACTTCTTAAATAGAGGCTACAGCAAGAAGGATATAGATGAAAGCTTCAGATATACTATTGATAATAGGGATGGGAGATGTAAACCCTTCTTCTCGAATACTATGGAAGAAGTTAACAGTAGGCAAGACAATAATATTAAAGTTAGACTCCCTATAACTTATTTGAGCGATGTTAGAAGGTTCTGTAACATTTTTGAGAAGAATTGGAATGTTTTACTATCTGACCCTGATCTGAGAGGACTGTTAGAGGACATACCCAGTTTTTCTTTTAGAAATAAGAGATCTTTAAATAGGCAACTTTGCTATAAATCTATAAATAATGATAGAATAGTACAATGTGACAGGCAGGGGACTTTTCCTTGCAGGAATTGTACAGCATGTGAGTATTTATATAATAAATCTATGTATAAACATCCCACACTAGGATTTATGATTGATATTGATTTTTATGCTGATTGCAGAACACGGAATTTGGTTTATTTTAGTTTTTGCACTTTATGTCATGCCTTTTATATAGGCAAGACTAACAAGTGTTTAAAGGAACGCATCCTCGAACACCTTAGAGATATAAAAATAAAAAGATACAAATGCCTTAGCAAAACGTGGAAGAAGAAGATAAGAAACATATTTTTAATTTTATGGTTTTAGAAATAATAAATAGAAGTAAGAGGGGAGGTGACATAAAGAATATGGCAGAGGAAGCAGAACAAAAATGGATATTATCTTTACAAGCAGATAGGTTTCCTGGATTAAATAATGCTGTTTCTGAAACCTTTTTAAAATCCAGACCACTAAAACATTAAGTATATGTTTGTATAAGATGAGCTTTGATATATGGATATGTTATTTTATACAGAACATAAAGCAGACTAATATACAGATGTATGTAATTTTAAGATGTTATTTAGTTGGGATGGTACTAGTGAAGAATTACAAGAGATGGTGGAATATTTACACAGTACCACTGAATTTTTAAGATTCACCAGCCAACATTCCAGGGACTCTATTGAGTTCCTAGATGTTTTGGTTAAAAAGACAGCATTGGATGAACTTACAACAGGGATGTATAGGAAACCTACATGGAGAAACAGCATTTTGCATAAGACTAGTATGCACCCAACATTTGTACATAGGAATGTAGTGAAGGGACAATATATGAGAATAAGCCGTCTACATAATACAGATGAAGGCTTTGTGGGGACAATGAGTACATTAGAGAAAGACTTCTTAAATAGAGGCTACAGCAAGAAGGATATAGATGAAAGCTTCAGATATACTATTGATAATAGGGATGGGAGATGTAAACCCTTCTTCTCGAATACTATGGAAGAAGTTAACAGTAGGCAAGACAATAATATTAAAGTTAGACTCCCTATAACTTATTCGAGCGATGTTAGAAGGTTCTGTAACATTTTTGAGAAGAATTGGAATGTTTTACTATCTGACCCTGATCTGAGAGAACTGTTAGAGGACAGACCCAGTTTTTCTTTTAGAAATAAGAGATCTTTAAAGAGGCAACCTTGCTATAAATCTATAAATAATGATAGAATAGTACAATGTGACAGGCAGGGGACTTTTCCTTGCAGGAATTGTACAGCATGTGAGTATTTATATAATAAATCTATGTATAAACATCCCACACTAGGATTTATGATTGATATTGATTTTTATGCTGATTGCAGAACACGGAATTTGGTTTATTTTAGTTTTTGCACTTTATGTCATGCCTTTTATATAGGCAAGACTAACAAGTGTTTAAAGGAACGCATCCTCGAACACCTTAGAGATATAAAAAATAAAAAAGATACAAATGCCTTAGCAAAACGTGGAAGAAGAAGATAAGAAACATATTTTTAATTTTATGGTTTTAGAAATAATAAATAGAAGTAAGAGGGGAGGTGACATAAAGAATATGGCAGAGGAAGCAGAACAAAAATGGATATTATCTTTACAAGCAGATAGGTTTCCTGGATTAAATAATGCTGTTTCGTTGAAACCTTTTTTAAAATCCAGACCACTAAAACATTAAGTATATGTTTGTATAAGATGAGCTTTGATATATGGATATGTTATTTTATATAGAACATAAAGCAGACTAACATACAGATGTATGTAATTTTAATTAGCTTATGTCATAGCTCTATATGTGTTCTCATTGGTTGAATTATATTTTAAATATCAATGTTTCAACTGTTTTTATGAGTCTGAAGAAGCGATCAGCTGACTTAGATCGCGAAAGCGCTTACTCTTGATTATAATAAAGAGCATTTGGTGTGAAGCTGCAAGTGGACTGTTTCCTGGCTTGGATTATTTTATTCTTATTTTCAGCTGTGGTCTAACCGTTGGACTATCCCTGTATTCTGTCTCCTACAGGCTCTTGAGGGGAGATCTATGCCTGACATACAAGGCATTGTCAGACCCCAGTCTGATGGACTGTCTGAATATCTACAAAACAAACAGCACCAGAATTACCTATTCTAAAGACTTAAACCTTGCCTGTGATATAAATAGGACCTGCTGGAGAGACTCATATGTATCCCAGAGACTACTCCTTCTCTGGACCTGCTCCCCTTCCATGTGAAGCAGAGTTCCTTCCAAATGCAATTCAAGTGTAACTAATGTAATCATCTAAGTTACTAAGATAACTGTCTCTAATGGACACAGGCAGCCTGTAACTGTTTCATCTCTCAGGTTCCTGCTTGAAAATGTTTCACCCCCCAAGCCCCTGCTTACACTTACCAAGGGTTCCAGAACTTGTCAGAGATTTGGGATGCATGGCTAGGCTTAAAAAAGGTACTTGTGGTTGTTAGCCTAATAAGCACCTATGAACCTATGAACCTATGACTGTATTATAACAACCTAGAGTAAGGGCAATTAAAATGACTTTGGTGTCTTTTTTTTCAGTTTATAATTTATAAATGTATAATCTATGTTCAGATTTTTAATATACCTATGTGAGAGTCCTCCCCCATAAACAACTGGAGTGAAATTGAGCAAATCTGGCTCAGAAGCCTGGTCCACAGTCATCTACTGACATTACATTTTGCAAATAATTTCATATATTCAACAGGTTGGGTTACAACATGTGATCACAGAATTGTGCGTTGAAGCACTGGCAGCAGTGAGATTTTTGAAAAATGCACAAATAAATGAGTAAGTTACACTTTTTGACATTTTTTATGATGTTAGTTTTAAAAATGTTGCTTATGTTTTTCCTACATTATCTATTTTTTATGCCACCCCTGAAGCACAAAGCCTGTCAGTTTTCAAATCTAGTTTATACTATATTTTCCTGGCTGTATTTTGTAATCAGTGACAGGTTGATGGTATGCAATAAATGATGTGATGCCTGACAAAGTCTGCATGCTAGATGTTAGATATTTGCAAGTCCTAACAACATGAAAACTATTTTTGGAAGTGAGAATGAAAACAGCAGTTGTAAATCTTTAGAATGAGATTGTGAGTGAAGAAGGGCCTAGGGTAAATTCTTCACTGGTTAATATTCTGAGAATAAAAATCCACATTTTTAATCTGCATAAAGGAGATTCATTATTGTTCTGAAATAATGCTGAAAGGAAAATGTATGATTAGGAAGTAATTTTCAGATACTATATTTTGAAGTGTGGTCCTGAGCAATTGATTAAGTTAATTGTTTACTTACCAGAGTAATATTGATTAGGGACATTGACAAGAAATAACTTTGCTTGATCACTAAATAATTGACTACACCAACCCGAGCGGCAATAGATCAAATTAAAATTTTGCCAACAAATAAAAATTTGCATATTTTACTAAAAAGTATCATGATTAACATAAACCTCTTTACCCAGCAGTTAATTTCTACTGTTTTCTGAGTCTCCCAACATACTATCCTGTTACTGCTTTCACCAACACAATTATGTTCAGGAGCTCATTGCTATGACCTTTTTAGGGTAACAGTGTTTCCTGCAGGACACATCCACTTTTAAAAGCTACCTTAAAAACTGCATATTTTTTTTTCTTCCTGATGATACCAACCTTCCTACCAAATATAGCATGGTGGCAATATTTTGAGAAGAGCTTTGTACGAAACAGCCATCACACCAAACAAGAACAGTTCTTACTGTCCAAAGTAGTGATAACAAGCGTCTTAGTCCATAAATAACTTACCTATAAAATGTACATCAACTGGAACTGCCAAGTCCACAAATCTTACATTTTCAAAAAGTGCAGAATTAATTACATACAATATATTTATTTTGATCATCAGACCATTTGTCTAAAGGACTGTTATGATAAAAAAACTAACAAAAAAATGGTGTTAGCCTACACTGATAGTCCCTGCAGTACAAATATGTCTGCAGCCCAATGACGGATTATTTTTTTAAATTTATTTTGTGATAGAAATGCTTAAAAAAGTCTGCTACAGTGGTATTGGGTCAGATTCCTTAAAGTTCACAGATCTTGGCAGAATATGCCAACTTCCACTAAAGAATTGTAAATAACTAAGTAATATGCAAATATGCCCCAGTCTAAGGAGAATACGTCCATGCAAGGCAGACATAACCAGTAATAACAGCACTACCATAATCAGTCATGTCAAATATGTATTCCAGGAAAAATTGTTCATGAAATAATATATGTATATGCGTTACTAATGCACATCTGCAGAATTTATACAAGACCAACGGAAATTCCATTAATATATGGAAAGTAATAAATAGAGACAAAGGTGTATCAGCTGATATGTCTGAAAAATGATAAATATCCACAAACACTTATGGATATCATGTAATCCATTGATAAATATATATATAAATACACTCATTTAATTTGCAGAATGCAATGTAATCCACAAAATGTCTAATAAAAAATTCAGTAAGTGACGAAAAGTAGTTAATAATTGGTGTGGGACACGTGTGGGGAATACAAGTAACGTGCATGTCCAAGGAAGTAGGGGGATAGAAAAGCAGATGTGGGTTGAGGGTGAAGAAGAGAGACACACAAGTGGCTTGATGGATTAGGAAGATCAGAGGGCAATTTGAGGGGCATGGGCATTTTTTTTTTTGCGGGGATAGTCCCCATTTTTTGTGAGGGAGAATAGAAGGGATGAAAAAGACATGAAAAGAGGAGGTAGGCAAAAGAAAATGTACAAACATATAACAAATATCAAAAGACATAACACACAAAAATTAGAAATGGTACATAAAGGACAGATAAGGTACACAGACAGTATACTTATAGACTATAAAACACAAGTGATGGAAAAATGACAAACAGGGTAGGGATGCATACCAGACATAATGCAATGTAAAAATATGTCTGTACAAAAGCATAAGTCATTGCTGAACTGTTGTAAACTGTGTGTCAGTCATACCAGAATGAGTATGACTGATGGTAGGTGTGTGTAGGAGAGCACTAAATGGGCATTGCTGTCATTGTAGTACACAATGCATACTGAGTCTTGTCATCCAATAGGCTGTCATCACTACAAGTGTGAGTGAAACAACCCCAAGGATGAGCAAATGCAGACTAGCAAATGCAGGAGTAGACAATTGGAGGCCAGACTAGAAACCCCAACCCTGTATATCAAAGGCAAACAACTAAGCACAGTGCCAAACAACAGTACCGCAGCAAAAGATCAATGTGGCTGTGCAATACACACCACAAAAACAGGAGAAATGGGATCCATATTTCAAAGTCACATGCCATGCCAGAGGCAACACATATGGGTGTTCAGGTATATAGCATAGATGTGTGACATGCAATGACATTACATAAGCCACACTGAAGGAAGGATCATTACACATATCCACACCAATGACACGTAATATTAATTAAATGGTGATACATATATGATTAATGAAAGCTAAGTAATGCAAGCCTGAACATAGGCAGGAAGCATAGAAATCTCTAAGTAATCTACAACACTCAAGTATAACATAAAAACTGATGGAATCTACTCATTTGCCAAAAGCTTGTGTGCATATGGCTTGCATGTACATAATACCCATCATGGTATTACAAGGTCATATTGTACCAGTACACCTACATTACAATGATGATAGATTTCAGGAAGGTAAATGTACACATAACATATGCCATGTCTATGTGAAACAAGTAGGTCAAAGCTATAAGGGGGATGACAGATGGACAACATAGGCCCATAGCAATGAGGAAATGTCAGCAAGAGAAAGTAGGTACAAAACAAAGCAGGGCAACCATGGCTAAGGAGGCACAGTACACATGCAAGTGTCCATGACACAAGATGGGCTGCATGTTTTCTCAAGGTACATTAAAGCAAATGGCCAATGTCTGCCATGTGCGAAGTGCATTGAGAATGGCTATAAACATGTCTGTGTACAAATGACACAAACAACATAGTAATATGTAACAATTAAACATAAAATGACATGAGTACACAACAAAAGTAGTTTTAAATATCATATACCCATATACACTGCCATTCAAACATAACACAGCTGGTGGTACACTCATTGTTACTGATATAACTATCACTATACATATGTAGGACCAATCAAAGGACAGTCTTATGTACACATACAGTATACTGCACACCAAAATGGAATAAGTGCATTTAACCAGTTACATATTACAAAACAGTTGTGTGTCAATCATATTATAGCCATATACATGTATATCCACTTCAGTGCATATGTACTACAAAGGCATACACAGAGACATGTATGGTAATCCATGTATTCATGTCTAATATAAGCTAGTTTCAAAAAGACTGACTAGTGCCATAAGCAAGACCCAGGCCAAAAAAGGAATCATGAATGATGCTAAGCAAAGCATCACCTCTGTATATTCACTAAGGGACCAGTGAATGCCAATACAGTATGTGAAGGATAAATGTTCATATATACCTGTCACAGTAATGTACAACAATATGGCACAATAATTGCTAATACATGGCATGCAGGAGGTCATTATTACAATGGGACAGCATAATCCAAAAAGGTTACATAAGTTACAAAATCAAAGACATGTCATGTTGCTGAACAGACATAAAACAGCAAGAGTCAATACACAAATGTATGCAATACATGCACATGGATAACATGCAAATAAAGACTCTTGACTGACCTCATTGTGTTATGTGATAAGAATGGGAATAATGTAGCATGTGAGTTGCTGTCATACCTCATATGTATAGACAGGAACAAGACTAGTAGAACAATTCTGACCCACTCACATTATGCTAACTGCAATGCTCATATCTGTCATATACAAGACCAGAATGTATCGGATGTAACAATATTATGCTGGTTTGCATGTATAGGAGTACACACACATACAGACTGAAGGAGTAGCACCACTGCCCATATGGAGCAATGTATGCAGTAATGACAACATGTGATGATTATGTAAATAATAATGGTAACACGTGTCATTTGTTAATGCATGCCATACTGCAGCAGCAGGTTAAAGCCACAAATGACCTGATATGTGCAGTGCACATTATGATATATAACAGTAAAGCAAGATAGCATTATGGGATGTCTGCATAATTGTATCTAGGCCATAAAGATTTGAATATGGAAAACACCATGGTGACAGCATTACAAAAGTGGATCACACAGACAATGCTTACATTTCTGAGGGAGCACCCTGATGGAGTCAAACATCACAAAAGATCTCTCTATTGATCTCCTGGATGGAGTTGTATGTGGCCAGCACCATGTTCTGAAAGAAGTTACTCATCATACCCCTCATCAGTGCCTGTAAGATGTCTGTCATTACATCCTAAATCTGGTCCCAAAAAACGATTTACCTGGCTTGATGGTGGATGTTTTCTCCATTGAGCCACAAGAATAATGGCATATGTACTGTAGGCCCCAGTCTTTCATCATGGTCATGATCCTGGTCATCAGAGTCCACCTTGGCTGACACTGGTCTGGCATGCCATTGTTATCTAATTGTTGAACTGGCACAAGTCCCACACTCTGTCAAATATGAACACAAGACCAAAACATTTTTCATGCGTAATAGGTATTAACTTAAAATCAATGAACAAATGAAAAAACATACAAAACTTGCACAATCTACACGTTGTAACTGTTGTGTAGGGGATGTTACACTATTGTCTGATTTTATTCAAGTAAAACACCTTATGTGATGTCAGGCATACATCCAATCCATACTAAATTACAACATAGTGTGAAACATGCATCACAGTCATATGCAAAACATGACTATTAAACCCAAAGGCATGCGTGGAAATGCATATGCCAGTTAAAATAAATTTTCATTATGTATGTATATAGGCAGACATCATGTACATGGTGCAACTCTATACAATGTGCTGCTATGACAGGTTTGTTAAAAAAATTACAGTAGTCGTATGCATATGCATTCTGTAACAAGATATATGTTAAACTATGCACAATAAATGTTACTGAAGCATACTGAAGGTCATGGAAAGGAAGTCACTCTCAGAATACTGGTATGTATGCGGATGAAATATGAATAGCAAGTCATCCTATATTCCAGCATCTATTTACTGCTTCACTATGTATTTACATGTGTCACATATATCAATCAGCTTAAAGGCAGACATCTGAAACAACTATGCATCAATGTAATAACATATATGGACCAACATGACTGTAAAGAGATTATATGATATGTAAATAACATCCACACTTTTGAAACTGGATATGTGTAATGTTTGCCCAATGTACATCACATTATGGTGCATTTGTTGTGACAATGTAATGGTCACCAGATCCGGATCATAATGTTTACTTATATGTTGTATAACAAAATACACAAAAATGTAATAATAACAAGTGTAATGCCACGATTATGTAACATTCTAAACATCAAAATATTCATATATTCATGATATAAATAAAACACCATGAATGGGTCAGTCTGCCCATCATAAATGGTCATTAACTTATGCTGGTACATTACATGGCATGCAGTAATCAGTCTATCAGGCATACTTCTGTTATTACTTGCACAATGTACTGATGTGTCAACCTTCACTGCGAATGCAAAACACACATGTGCAAAACACACATACATATCATTAATTAAAACATGCCCTCAATTAGACACCATCACAACATCAGTCACAACCTCTAAAAGCAAATGATTAATCATATCTCCCCTGGTTTGTACTCAATGTGTAAACAGCAAACGAAAATGTAAAACCAAGGAAAACCAGTAATGTAGAAGTCAAAAACCACCAGCTGAAGCAATAATCCACCAGCGAGATTGGAACAGTTTATTCACACAATTTCAAAAAAATGAATTTCAAACAGAACAATGAGACAAGCGCTTTCGCCTGGTATATTCCAGGCTTTATCTTCACACAATTTCAAAAAAATGAATTTCAAACAGAACAATGCCTATATTCCAGGCTTTATCAAGTCTTGATAAAGCCTGGAATATACCAGGCGAAAGCGCTTGTCTCATTGTTCTGTTTGAAATTCATTTTTTTGAAATTGTGTGAATAAACTGTTCCAATCTCGCTGGTGGATTATTGCTTCAGCTGGTGGTTTTTGACTTCTACATTACTTGTACTCAATGTGTACCTCACACATTTATGTTGAGGTGTTAAAGTAACATTTAAATTTCCATTGTAACTCATCATCATGTGCAAATTATGTGTCATGTTTGTATAACACGGTTAAAATATGTGTGCAAAAATTTATATTGTATGATTAACATTCCATGTTAAACATAAAATATAAATGCAAATGAGAGAGCAATGCAACATGGTTAATATGTGACATCACAGCTGTATATTATTGGGATGAAAGTTGAAAGCTGATGAAAAACTAAACACAGTTATAAGCACAGTGACAGCATTTAATATCTAAAAATTACATATACATATGTGACACATGGCATTTATATCACGTTATCGAAAGATGAAAATAGCGAACACTATTTCATCGGCCCCAAAACATCTAAACATGAAAATATCGAACATTCAGAACAGAGAATTTTTTTCCCATGGAAAAAATTTGCTGCTCTGAAACACATACATACAACACAAGCACATCAAACAAACAGCAACCACACACATACACTTAAATTCCTACATCTAACCCTCCACTAAACTAAACATATACTACTATCTACCCACTTATCTTAACCCAAACCCTAACCCTAAGGTCCGTCACTATCGCACACACGCCTAACCCGCGCCCTAACCCTAACTCACTTAACCCAGCCCTAACCCTAACATACAAACAATTGCACACTTACCTGAACCCAACCCGTAACTTTCCACCACAGCGCTAAGAATAGCAAAGCCACAGAAACAGCCAACAGAATTCTTTCCTGAGGAAAGAATTTGCTGTTCTGCAGCTTCGCTATTCTTAGCGTTCACTGAATAGTGTTCGATATCAGAACATTCTAAGTTTTAATACTTCGATGTTCTGATATAGACCCGACACATGTACATAACTGTCCTTCAACCAACCGATGTGTCCCTCCCTATGTTTGTTTTATGTTTACATATGCAATGTGTTACTGTCATTAATATACCAAACAACGAAAGCCAGATAAACAAAAAGATAAATTTATTCCTCTAGCGCCTTGGCCACAATAAGCCTTCAAGGAGTAATACATAGCAATATCTAAAAACCTTTTATAGTACCAGCTCTCATTAATAAAATCAAACAATTTATCAATCAAACAATTAAAATGTTAATTCAAGCAAAATTTAAAGTAACATCTACTAAATTCATACAATACTTTTCCAGCAACATTCTGTATTAAGACCCCTTGGAATTAATGTATCAAGTTTTAAAATAAACAATGTTTCTTTTCTTAAAAGCTTTAATTTATACATTTCTTTATCTAAATATTTCATGTCTACCTGTTCCAGAATAGTAGCTTTTAAATGTTCTGTACTTTCATCATGGCATTTATTAAAATGAAGAGCCAAAGGGCTCTCCATTTTATTAGCCCTAATATCTCTCAAATGTTCCAATAAACGCGTTTTGAACATTCTCTTTGTCTGCCCAATGTAAAACATGTTACAATTGCACTTGATAGCATAAACAACTCCCTCTGTGCGACAATTAAATGTTCCATTCGATTCAAATCTAATATTATTTATATATAAAAAGGAATTAACAATATATGAACATCCAATACATTTGCCACATGGCTTAGTACCCTTAATATAAATCTGCTGATTTAGCTGAACCCCTGGTCTCTGAAATTTAGTGTGCACAACCACATCTTTGATACTCCTTCCTCTTTTATATGAAAAAATTAATTTTTTTCTTGTCAAATTATCTAATTCTGTGAAATTTTTTAAAAATTCCCAAAGATGAGAAATACAATATTTAATATCATCACTTAAAATATTATACTTAGAAACAACAAATAAATTATCCACTTTATCATCCCTACTAACATTATTCCTAATTTTCACTTTGTTATTTATATTATATTGAATATTCAGTATATTTTGTACACTTTTATTAATAATATTTTCATCAAATTTTCTACTTTTGAACATCAATTTTGTGAGTTCTAACTCCTTTCTAAATATATAATCGTCATTACAGAGTCTGGAAATTCTCAAAAATTCTCCAAAGGTTAAAGATTCCAAGGTATGTCTCGGATGACAACCATTACCCATTAGGAAATTATTTACTACTTCAAATTTCCTATGTATACTATTACTAATCTTTTTACCTATAACTCCACATAAATTAATGTCCAAAAAGGAAACTTGAAGGCCAACTTGCAAACCATCAAAGTCTATATTGAACCTATTTAACTGAATATCTTCTACAAAGTCTAACACAAAGTCCCTACCACCATCACATAAAAAATTAAATCATCTATGTATCTATAATAAAGTTTTACATATTTTTTAAAAAACAATTTACTATAGATACATTCATTTTCAACCAAACCCATGAATATATTTGCATACATGGGTACAAATGGGGCACCCATGGCAGTACCCTGGGTTTGGTGATAAATCTGATTTTCAAAATAAAAAAAGTTATTCTCTAAGCAAAATTGAGTTAGATCCAAAACGTAATGAGTTAAAGGGCTACTCCCCATTTGATGCAACAAAGCTTCCAAGCCAAATGAATGTTTAATATTGGTGTAAAGGCTTCTTACATCCAATGTTATCCAATACATATCTTTTGCCCACCTAACATTCCTAATTTTTTCTAAAAAGTCAAAAGAATCTCTAATATATGAAGAAAGTTTTGCTTTGCTTACCCGCCCCCTAACCCTAACTCACTTAAACCGCCCCTAACCCTAAAGTCTGCCACTATCGCACACATGCCTAACCCGCGCCCTAACCCTAACAAACTTAACCCACCCCTAACCCTAACATACAAACAATTGCACACTTACCTGAACCCAACCCGTAACTTTCCACCACAGCGCTAAGAATAGCAAAGCCACAGAAACAGCCAACAGAATTCTTTCCTGAGGAAATAATTCGCTGTTCTGCAGCTTCGCTATTCTTAGCGTTCACTGAATAGTGTTCGATATCAGAACATTCGAAGTTTTAATACTTCGATGTTCTGATATATACCCGACACATGTACATAACTGTCCTTCAACCAACCAATGTGTCCCTCCCTACGTTTGTTTTATGTTTACATATGCAATGTGTTACTGTCATTGCCTATATTTGTTTTATGCTTGCCCAGTGAAAATAATGTTATGATGACTATGAATATATTACTCAACACCTCAGACATAAAGTAAATAGAATAGAGGCATAGCTTGTGTCAAACCAATAACAGGAAATGGCACATAATGCTGTGTTTAACAAGCCGTCACACTGCTAGAATACAGCCTTGCAAGAGAAATGGATCTCAAGAAGTACATACCAATAAAGGTCGAGAAAAGCATCAAGAATCCTTAGTCAACAGACCCGCTTTAACAATAGAATAGGCAGAATATGAACAATTCAGTGATAACTACTGCTGTACATAAAAGTCTACAATTATCTGCTGTGCAAAACAGCAATAACAGTACAAACAACATTTATGTAAAACACTCGTCACCACCAATATTCCAGATGAATACAGATGTCTATCATTTAGGTTGTTAACAATCAGCATACAAGCTCAATGTAATACCAAACACCTGATGATAACACATAACACTACATACCAGTGGAAATTATGTAAACATTAATGTTATTCACACTAAATCTCTATGTATTACTCATACCTTGCAGCTGCATTATGGGAAATCTGACATAATATTAGTATGCGTGAATGTCATAAGACTATGCATATAAACCTGAAAATTTAAAGATGCATTAATATGTTGTTATTGACAGTCATGCATAATGTGTACACTCATCTTGCGAGCTACGGATAACCTCAACATGCATTGACATAGAACTGTTAACTTTAATGAATTGCAGAAAATGTATTCCATGTAAATTACTATGATTAATACAGATGCCCATGAAATACACTTGAAACACAGTGCATCACATAAACAGATATGCTTAGTATAGATATATATGATAATGTAGCTGTTAATGTGTGGAGGATGAAACTTACTGTAGACATCTGGTGGCTGGTACCAGACCTCGTCACCCTCCAGTGAAGCTCCTCTGCATCCTGCTAATGTTGGTCATCACAGTAGGGGTGGACCTTCATGCCAGTCTAGTAGAACCTATTTTGTCTGTGGTGCTTCCTCATAATATGGTTCCAGATGTCGATCATCGCAAAGTTCCTGGGGCATGATTGCATCCTTAGCTCATGTCCAGCATAGACAGTGAGCATCTGCGTCATCTCCTCCTCTATCCAATTTGGTGCTCAGACTCACCAAAGCCTCCTCTTGGTCAACATCCTCATTGAAGTAGTATTCCACTGCAAAAAAATGCCTTCCAAAAATGCTAAGTGAGGTCTCACTCAGTTCAAAGGAGGCAGTGGTATGATGATGATGTGTATCCATATCACTTTTTAAAGTTGGTGCATATAGGATGGAGGCACACATTACAGATACTCCCATTTATTGATAACTAATGGGCAGCTGCACTGAACACTGTACACTTTTGCCAAACTATTGGTTGATGCACCAAGATATGAGAATTTACATGGATATTTGCCAATGGGATTCCAAAAACAATGAATGCTAATAAACCTCATTAACTATGCATGATGCAAATGGCACTTGAAAGCTGTGTGTGCTTAGTTAAATTCATTCTGTGATATAGCTGAATCCGAACTAGCTTCCAAAGGTAAGCTGTCGCCTGCTTGCATTGCTGTGGCAGAATACAGTGTTATTATCACATACTTACATTCACATTATGCTAGGTCAAACAACTGAAACATGTTTTCATGTGAATACTGTTTGAAATTCTTTGCATTACAATGTATCAGTTACATGAAGAAGGGCAGCAGGCTTTCACAATATGCATGTATTTGGGTACATGTCCATCAGTAATAAGGGACTTTTCCCCATATGCAGTTGTTCTGCTACAAAAAAAAAACTGCAGTACAGATACAGATGGAAACAACATATATCCATAGTTAATGCAGAATAACCTGTAATGTCTGTGGTTCATAGGTTCATAGTTGTTTACTAGGCTAAGAACTACATGGGCCTTTTGAAGCATAGCCATGCATCCCAAATCTCTGACATGTTCTGGTACCCTTGATATAGGTCCATAGTTGTTCATTAAGAGAGTATGGTTTTAATCCATCGACTTTGGGGTTATGGGGCCAGCATGCTTCTGCCTTGCCACTCTGCTGTGTATGTTTGCAAAGAATGACAACTTATGGGGTTGTTTACAAGTTGTATGCTCAGTGACTGATTTACTCATACTCTCTGATGCTGAATCATACATCAGTAGTTCTGATAACCTTATGTGGGATACAGGCAATAATAAGATGTCTTAGCATTTACATTTCTTGTGGTGATATGCAGTCAGGACTGCGTAACAGCTCATTTTTAAATGCTTCTGTTTTACTGCTTTGTTTCTGTATAAATGTCAGTAGTTGTGTTCTGTACCCTATCATGACAGTCACATTTGTGATGCTGTCTGTCACTAACTGCAATAATATCTGAGATGAGTCCTCCATTATTGAGTTAGAATTGTTAGTTGTGTTCAGATGTGCATGTAACTGTTGTAACATCATTGCTATAGAACTGGAGTTGTGGCACATTGGTTATGTGTTGGCTCTTGCTTATCATAGCATCCACTAATGCAGGTTCAAATCTTACCTCTGCATGTATGATCTGTACAGATTTGCTGAATGGATTGATAAATGTGCACAAAATGTATGTTAGGGCATGTGGATTAGCACTTAAGACATGTTTTTAATGTTTATTCCTATCATCTGTACATGACAGTGGCATATATGACATGGATTATTTTGCATAGCTATGCACTGCAAATGTGAGGCAAGGCATTCATTTGCTATATGCTTTTAACATTGTCATTTAATATGTGAGCCTCTGTAGGAAATCAAAGATGTGCATATCACCCTGTCTTCCAAATGTTGAACGCAACAGGAGAGACAATTTTTCTCATAGAAAAAATGAGATTATAATAGAGGCTTTCCACCACTAGCAGGAACGCAACCTGCTTAAGCAGATGGGCAATACTGTATGGAGAAATCAAGTGTGGACAGAGCTGAAACATGATAAATCCATGGGTGGTCACAATAAATCTACAGAGGCCTACTGGTGGCGTTGCTCTGACATGATCCTCTGTGCAGCCAGTGGACTCCACCACTGTCAGAGAGAGAGAAATGCCACTGGAGGTGGGCCACCATTGCCTCCCCCAACTGAGATAAAGAATTTCATGGCTTCCCTTCATATGCAGGCAGGTATTCCAGGACGTACAGGTATGTTCAATGTTCACGAATAATGCAGCATATACCAATTCTCATCATAGGACATTCCTGCACAATTTTTAATGCATTGTTATATTTACAGCAGTAGAACTATTCCTTGGACATTGCAACACACCTGATGTGGGTCTACAATGTAAGTGTAATAGCATGTTATCTTGTCAATACAGTACATACGTAACACTGTCAGCCATATGTGTGATGTTGTGCTTTTCACTTGCATAGACCAATCAGCATCTGAACATCAGAACATATGTCATGTAAGTGTCTCCATATTCATCCATAACTGCTGTGGGACACTGCCTATGGTTAGGACTGTTGAATATACTCACAAGTTGTTTGTATGCCATTTTAACCTACAGAAACATCATCGCAAGACATGGGCCTGGAAGCATCTGCCACAGGCTTGGTACAGTTGTTTACACTGTTACTATTTTACAGCACTAATTAGCACACTTATGGTCTATGATATTAATGCTGGTTTCTTCCCTACACAGGTAAATCTAAATGACTTGTGCACCATTTGTCAAATAAGTGTCTCTATAGCCATTTACTGTGATCCATAGCTGTTGTGTGCCTATGCTTCCTGTTATGACTGTGGATTATACTCACATGGGAGTTTGTTTGCTATTTTGTACTACAGGATCCATTTTATGCTGGATGATATGCTGCCCAACCAGGGAGTACATACCTGGTTAGGCAGTCTATACGTTTGCTACTGTTCATTATTCATGTCTAACGTAGTCTTGACACCTGCAGTCAGAACATCACCATCACCCAACTGGTATGTGCATATCTTATTTGCTATGAGTTATACCTCAGGTTTAATGCTACATGATGCTTTATATGTGCTTACTACTCAGTGGTGTAAGTGTTTTTTTACATGACAGTGACCTTTCAACCCTTACCACTGGCAGTGGAGTCAGAGGCCAGCATGTCAGGTATGTTTTACTACTTATAATGACATTATCTTTCATATGTGATTGATTTGTAACTGACATGGTGTATCTTTTATATAGAGTCCCTGAACCACCCACAGGCACAATGACGTGGTAAGTCCAGATAATCATTAGCAGTGTTGTTATATATTTATCCGAATGTCAATACTCTGCTGTATCATTTGACTTCTGTGAATTCATATGGTATGTGCCATCTGTCTCTTTTTTGCAGCATGTACACTACCTGTCTCCTCCTGTAGCCCATCCACTGATCCTGAGTTGGGATGTGATGTGTGTCACTCTGATAGTACAGCCACTGGCACATGGGACATTGCATTGAGTTCATTGTCTGGTCCAGACGTGGTTTATGGGGTAGCTTCTGATAAGGAGGATAATGTGGCTAGCCATTTTGATGATGTAGACTCACATCTGCTGTTGGTTACTCAACTGCAATACCAGCCATCATGTCTAGACAGACACGTCACACTACTCCTCCTTCCACAGTGTCATCACATCCAGCTTCTCGGTACAGCACTCTGGGCCAAATTTTTCTAGACATGGCAGGTGCAACCAGGACTGTAGTGTGAGCTGTCAGTATAGACGCCCTAGACTGTATTAGAATAACACTAAATGCTGATCCAACGTGTTTCCCGTTGTGTCATTCTGACCTTGTGACAATGATGGCTACTGTGCTGACCACTACCTAATCAATCTGTAGTTGTTTGTTTTTTTTAAATATTTGATGCCCAGGGTTTTTCTGATCATTTTTCTGACATAGGTGGCTATCTTCGAGTTCTGATATGTAGTACTTAGTTATCATTAGTCCATGTTAGTGCACATATTGACAATGATGCTCTTCTTCTATGTTTGCATCTCTTTCTAGTTGACATAAAACACATATTTACATGGTTAGCAGAATCTTATCTTTGTCATCCATTACACATTTCCTTTGTGTCTACCTTTCCCATATGCACAGGTATGTCTCTGTATGTGTACCTGTGTTATTTATGGCATTTTAATATCGTATTTCACATGCCTCACCCTCAGCACTGAATGCACTTCTGTGAACAAGTTTCCATTTTGTATCCCATGCTGACATGTAATTCCCACGTGTGTTTTCCCATATCTTGCTGATTCTGCAAACCCATATCTATACCTATGTTGCTGTATCCCTGACATCACTGCATGCTCCATGGCTGCTGTGTAGTCACTGTCATTGATGCTCTGCATGATTGAAAGTATTTTTACCTCTAACTGAATCATTTTGCAGCAATAACCTGTGCATCAAGTGTTGCCTTATGTCTGACATTCCATGTCAGGCATGGGATGTGAGGCTTTTTTTTTGCACTTTGGGCAGTTCTTGGAATGCTTGTAATGACTCATGCTGCTATATGCTGTTTACTGTGTTATACCACATTATTACACATCACACAATGCTATGTGTGTGATGCATCAATGTTAGTGT
>NC_056746.1:943473374-943488374 GCF_019279795.1 Protopterus annectens
AGGCTCATCCTCTGCCCACAGCAGTGTGACATCATCTACACATCTGCTCAAGTGATTGTGCCTCAGTGTCAGCCATGCCCTGATAGTGCCTGCCCTTGCTCATTCCTGAGCAACAATGAGTGGCAAAAGTGTCAGTATCGGTACTTGTATCAGTATCAGGACTTATGAAAGCTGTATGTGTTTAAGTAACTGTCTCCACCCCTCCAGGAAAAAAAGGACAAAACTAAAGATATATGCACCTTGTGTGACAGTGATAGCTTGTCCAGCAGGCTGATGGTCAGGGATGCAGGCAGGTATGTTGCAGAAGAGATGCTTTCAACCAATGTATTAATAAAAAATCTGCAACAATCCATCCACTTGTATTTATTATCTGCCTCTACATAGCACACTAAATTAACTATTTAAATATAACAATGATTGAGCTATTGCAAACTTCACTTTCAACAGATAGCCCAGACCTAGTGTGTAAGCATATCTTGCATATATAATGGTCCATACAAAATATTATTACTGTATATCTGTATAATGTATACTGTATATTGTCTTTTTATCCATGTTCTATATCTTTTTTTACCTGGAGTGTTTTACTAATTTCTTGTTATATTACTATGCTCAACATATATGATAAAACCTGTTTTGTGTATTATGCTGGATGTACTGTAACTGACATTGTCTTTTACCTATGTTCTATATCTTCTTTTACCTGGAGTATTTTCATTAATTTCTTGTTATATTACTATGCTCAGCATACATGATGTAACCTGTTTTGTGCATTATGCTGGATGTACTGTATTTGTATAACTTGATGCTGGAGCTTTTCTCCCAGGGCCTCTGCTGAAAATGGACTTGGTCCAGTCGGAATTTCCCGGTTAACAAATGTAAAATAAATAAATAAAAATAAATATCATGCAAGATATTCAATATGGTTAAAATGTATACCGTATGTAGGTGTGCATTTCCCATTAATATCATGACAACACCTATCGGGGCAACAAGGAAGGATAAATATGTATCAACCAATAAAATTGATGTAGATTCATCTTGAGGGGCATTCACATCCAACCCACCAGGTCATCATCATCATCAATCCCCTATATACCATTTCCTACATGGGTTCAGGTTGTCATGCCAATTGTCACCATCTATCCCAATTCAATGCTACTGTCCGTAGTAGTTCAACAGTCCTGCCTGACTGTAGCAGGTCTTCTTTCACATAATTAATCTCTTTGCTGGATGCCCTCATTTCTTCTTGCCTTATTCCTGTGTCTACCAAATCTTCCTCACCAAATTGTCTTCTGCTTTTCTGCACATGTGCCCAAACCACGAAAATGTGGAGCTCTTATATCCTCATTTCTCTATCTGTCCCACGGTGTGCATCCTACCACTCATATCAGGTACTCCATCTCTATCACCTGTAGCTTCCTCAACTGTTCTGCCTTTACTGCCCAAGTTTCTGCACCATACAGTAGTACTGATCATGCCACTGTTTTGTATACCTTACTTGTCACTGGCAAACACCTGTGCCCATGCACCATTGATAATACAGTCTGCGATCCGTGTTCTAATATCTTGAGGATATCTGTGCACTACTACATTTGATGCCCAAAGCAGTTGGTCTGTACAACTCTTCCCCCAAAGGGTACTACCTAGAGCCTGTGCTGCTGTCCATAACTCCATTCTTGGGTGAGTTTGAGGTGGAAATACTCAGCAGGTTTTTGGGAAGTGGGAGGTACCCCACAGAGACCTAGGGAAAACATGCAAACTCCATACAGGCATTGGCAGAGATCAGGATTAAACTTTGTCCCTTGCGCATTGGAAGCAAAGACCTTTATCATTATGCCAACTGGTATCTAATATCTAGCCCATCAGTGATACTAGCCAACGAGACTTCAGAGACCAGTGCAAGAAGCACTCTACCTTCATAGTTCATTAACATGTCCTAGAATGAGTTGACATCTCAGTTACAGATTATGTCCAAGCCCCAGGCTCATAATTTTCTCCATCATATTGTTTGTCTTATTATAACACTCATTACTCATCTAACTGTGGTCATCTACAGCATTTTCTGCCCAGCACCTTGTCTCATCTGATGGTTCCTGCCGTGGCCTATGAGAAAGGCCTTGTCCTTCCCAATGGCATGAATAAATGTATCAGTCTCCTGCTGTCAAAAGTTAACCTTATACTTCCTAGTAGACACACAAGAAAAAGAGAAAACAGCAACAATCATGTGTGTGCTATAATGTATACTACAGTATATGTATAACACAGATATTGTTCCACTCAGAAAAGTCTACAAACTACATCAGTGGTACAGAGCTGAACTGAATGACAAGCATACACACATCAGAAAGGGAAAGTTGTTTATCACTATTGTGTACATATATGTGAACAAATGATGGCAAAAAGTTCTGTCCATATGTGATCTCTGCTACAGAGTCCTAAAATTACTTTTTTGGTCAAGAGAGTGAAAAAATGGATTATTTGCCATTGATGATTGCTGATTTGCAACTTGCAACTGGAACCCATTAAAGACTCTTCCACTTAATGAAGCAGTATTATTCTTTAATTCTACTTTCCTTTCTATTCTAGACAAACATGCTCCCGAGCGCACTATTAGAATGAAATCTAATACAGACCCTTGGCTCTCAAATGAAACTAGAAAACTAATTCTCTCCAAAAATAAGATCTGGAACAAATGGAGGTCCCATAGAATCAGCTCTGATTTTCATCACTTTCGTCAACTTAGAAATCTTACCAAAAAAGCCATCCTCACTGATAAAAGAAAGTTCTACTGCAACCTACAAGAAACTAACCTAAATAAACCCAAACAATTTTGGTCTTCTATCAATAGACTCCTTTCTCCAGGTACTGCTAAAACTCCCTCCCCACTAAATGCCAACCCTGACACCCCTCTTCAAACTGCAAATACTTTTAACTCATTCTTCTCTGATACTATTTAATCTCTCGCTAGACAATTAAATGCTAATAACTTTTATCCTCCTAACAATCACTTAAACTCTAACTGTAGCTTCTCTTTACAACCCATCTCTACTTCTACCATCTTCAAACTACTTCTCAAACTCAAACCTTGTACTCCCTCTGCTGACAAGCTCCCTCCCCTATTCTTACAAAAAGCAGCCAAAGAAATTGCTTACCCAATTTCTTTACTCATAAATAGAACCATCCAAGAAGGAACCATCCCTCATATCTGGAAAATCTCTCATATTATCCCACTACATAAAGGCGGCAACTCTATTGACTATTCCAACTTTAGACCTATTGCTCTTCTCTCTCCATTAGCAAAAATTATGGAGAAATGTATACATCAGCAACTGGTACAGTACCTATCTCTTCACAATATTTTAGCTAACTGTCAGCATGGCTTTAGACCTCACCATAGTACTACCACTGCCCTCCTTTCCTTTGCAGATACCATTAACAGCAATCGCAACAAGAACCTACTCTCTTCTGCCCTATTCATTGACCTCTCTAAAGCTTTTGACATGGTCAACCACTCTTCTCTAATTAGCATTCTCAAATCCCTCTCATTTGATAGCCTTGCCATCAAATGGTTTACATCATACCTCAGTAACAGACAACAAGCCGTTCTTTGGGAAAACCATATCTCCTCCTTACTACCCATTGCAATTGGTGTCCCTCAGGGCTCTATCCTTGGTCCTCTCCTCTTCTCCCTCTATATTAATGATCTCCACTCTGTAATTCCTCAAGCTACCTGCATTCAATATGCAGACGACTCTACTATCATTTGTTCAGCATTCACCTCCTCTGATCTAACCACTCTAACTCAAACTACATTCAACACTGTAGAAACATGGTTTATTAGACGGTATCTACTTCTCAATGCCAAAAACACCAAACTTCTCCTCTTCACCCCCACCACTCGTACCTCTCCACTTAACTTCTCTATCTACTCAAACAACAACACTAACATCCCTCCTGACTCCACAACAAAACTACTAGGAATTACCATTGATAACAATCTCTCTTTTGACCAACACATCAACAACACCATCAAAACTGTTAACAGAAAAATTGGATCATTATACCGTATAAAACCATTTCTTACCCCATCTACTAGAGCTACTATTGCTCACTCCCATCTTATATCTACTCTCTTCTATGCCTCTCCCATCTTCACCAACCTTAAAAAAACTAACCTAAACAAACTAGCAACTTGCTATAATAACATTGCCCGCTTCGCCACTGGTAACCCTTTTAGAACACATCACTGCCTCAATTTGAAACAGTTAGGCTGGCTGGAACTACAAAACTATCTTAATATTTCACAACTTACAATTGCCCACAAATTACTGTACCAACCTAGTAACACCCCTATACTTTCAAAACTTCTACTCCATTATAACAATCTCACCTCTCTTCGTTCCTCCTGCAAACTTATGACCAAACCCATAAAGGCCCACAACTTAGCTGGTGACTCTCTTTTCACCAATACTGTAGGCAGAGTATGGAATTTGCTGCCTAAAGAGTTAACACTAATCTCATCCCTACCTCTCTTCAAACAACAAATCAAACTACATTTCCAAAACCACTGGCTCTGTTCTTGTAGTACTCCAGGCTAACTTCCCTCTCCCTACTCTCTCCTAACCTTTAACCCTTCATTTTGCCTGAAAACTAACTTCTACCCTGCTTCTTTTCCCTGCTGTCCTCTTATGTTCTGACCTACTTCTACTATCTCTCCCACCTCGTCTTGACTGTCTTTCTTCTTCTCCTCTCTTACTTACTGACTCTTGCCTTGTATCATTATTTTCTTTCCTTCATACTCCTTCTACTTCTCTTCCCTTCCGAGCTTTTACTGTAATCTACATGGCTGATGCCTTACTGCATAACCGTATGTATTAGGTAAACTTGCTTTGAAATCGACAGAACATTGTGTATGAGTTTAAACTTTTGAGTTCCTTTAATGTATGCTGATTTTATTAACTAGTTGATTTAAATGTATATTTTTATGTGTAAGTCTTTATTAACAATTTGTCTATCCGTCTTGGTTATGTTATGTGTGGAGCTTTTCTCCCCGGGCCTCTACTGAAAATGGACATATATCCAGCTAGACTAGCCCGGTCAACAAATGTAAAATAAAATAAAAAATAAATAAAATAAAAATAAATAAAATTTGGAGACTTTTTCTTTTCCCCAAAGTTGTACAAATGTGCATTTGATACATATAATTTCAGAAGTGTGAGTATCTTTTTCCATACATTTTTTTTTTGGGGGGGGGGTGCAAGCCCTGCTGCAAAAAACATTTGGTTGCATGTTGACAGCAGGTTTTGAAGTTGAGTGATTAAGCATGGTGTGAGCAATTTTTTCCCATGGTTTTACAGCAGAATGTGGTAAATTGTCCTTAGTTTTCAGTGATAGTTATATAAGGTCAAATATATGCCAAACACATGCTTTCAATGAAATTACAACTGCATATGATCCAACATAATGCCACACAATGAAGCAAATTGGCCTTCCTTACACTGAGATGTATATGCATAGCCTCTCAGCTTCAGTCCAACAAAAGTTTTATGAACTACATCATCTACATGCCATTGCGCATATTATGTGGAATGTGCTCCCTCAGACAAGGCAAAGGAAGAACAGCGGAGTCATTAGACAGCAGAAAAGTTGGCAACGCCCTACAATGAGTCAGCTTACACATTAGTAGGGCAATCATATCATAGGGCATTGAGGGTGCACCCCAGCACAGCATACTATACTGCAAAGGTGGCAAAAAGAACTGATGGCCAAAAGTCATCCAACATTATCACTTCATTATGTGTGTGACACTTGCACCATTTTAACAGAGAAAATGCTAGAAGGAAGCAGAGTCCATGACTCAAAAAGGGATTCAGAATATTTGTGTGGTTCATGCTGCCCTACTACTAAATCATTTAGGGCAGGCCTTACTACTCAAAGGATCCTCCACAGTAAACACATGTGCATGCACTGGCCACTAATAATAAAGACGTCCCACACTATTATCAACTGAGCAGTGCCACCATCACTGGTGTAACATACAGTGACAGGAATCAGGAAGATTTCAGGAACTCATGAGGCAGGAGTGCGGGTAACAAGCAGCATCATCTAGTATGAAATGACAAGCTGAAGCAGACATTATTATATACATATGAGTACATTATACAGCTGTATTGTTTTTATTGTGCTCAAAAGATCTAGCAGGGCACTGAGTCGCTTACTTACTTACTGGCAAAATTAGTCACTTTATCTCTCTCTCTATATATATCTATCTATCTATCTATTTATATTAAAAAATATATATATATATATATATATATATATATATATATATATATATATATATATATATACACACACACACACACACACACACACACACACACACACACACACACACACACACACTCTCTCTCTCTCTCTTTCTCTCTCTCTTTCTATATATATATATATATATATATATATATATATATATATATATATATATATATATATATATATATATATATATATATATATATATATATATATATATCTATAGCCAGATATAGATATAGAGACACATACACCACACACACACTGATGAGTGCTTTCAGTCACCTTCTCAGTCCTCAATCCCATCATCCAGTGTGTGTGTGTGTGTGTGTGTGTGTGTGTGTGTGTGTGTGTGTGTGTGCCATTCCTGGAGTCCAGAAAAAACTCCAGGACCAACACTCTCATACTAGGAGACTTCAACTATCCTTCCATCAACTGGGAAAACTACTCAAGCACAAATACACTGGCCCAATGCTTCCTGGAATTCATCAATTCCAGTGCCCTGGACCAGCTCATTCTGACCCCCACTAGAGGAAGCAACACCCTTGACCTGGTTATTACTAACATGGATGACCGCTGCTCTACACCAGTAGTCAAACCCTCCCTGGTCAGATGCGACCATAAACTAATCACCATGGAAATTCACATTTCACCCACACCCCCCGTAAAGGTAACCACCTTGAAAAACTTCTCCAAAGCTGACTTTGGGCTCCTAAAAACAGAGGTGGCTATCTTCATGGCACCCATGCCAATGGAAAATAGCTGCATGAATGCCGAATCATACACCAATGCACTGTATGAACATGTACATAAATGCATAGAACTAGCCATACCTAACAAAACCAAGACGCTCTCCTCCAAAAAAAGGAAGCCAATGTGGTGGTCCCCTGCCATTAATAAACTCTAAAATAGAAGGAAGAAACTGTTGCAGAAAAAGGTGAAGTCCCAAGACTGGAAAAACTCCCTTATTAGCCTCAACAAAAAGTTGAGATCCCTCATCAAATCCTCTAAAGCCAGCTATGAAGGCAGAATTATGGCAGACACTAAAAACAATCACAAAGCCTTCTATAATTATATCAAGAACCTCTATGACAATACCTAGATTTGCTCTGAGTTACTGCACAATAGTAACTCCTATACTGAGCTAACAGATATTGCCAATATACTGGCCGACCGATTCAGTGCCAACTTTACCCCTCCCCCCCAAAGGAGCAATCATAATACCAGAAGAATGCCAGGCATCCAGAATTACTGCAGCACAGATTAAAGCTGCATTGTCCAAGGCCAGGAATACAGATTCCATGGGACCTGATAATATCCCTGGCGCTGTTCTACATGAACTACAAAGTGAACTGGCACCACATCTGTGTGCCCTGTTCAGTCACAGCCTCACCTATGGCTTTGTCCCTACTGAATGGTGCACTGCTACAGTCATCCTTCTCCATAAAGGGGGAGCAACTACAGACCCTGGGAATTATCACCCCATTAGCCTGACGAGTCTGATATGTAAAGCTATGGAGCGCATCATCATGGACCTGATTAACAAAGATATAGGAAATCTCCAAACTCTAGATCCCAGGCAAACTGGCTTTGTGAAAGGGAGATCATGCCTACTCAACCTGATTGACTTCTTTGAGTTAGTCACCAGGGCTGTGGATGAAGGTAAAGCAGTGCATACAGCCTACCTCAAACTGGCCAAGGCCTTTGATACCATTCCTCACTTCAGAATTATTGATAAACTCACCAAACTAAGCATCAACCCCTGTATCACTAGGGGGGTTGCAAACTGGCTCACAGATAGAACACACGGTGCAAAAGTAGCAGACTTCAAGTCAGACTGCCAAACAGTCACAAGTGGAGTCCCACAGGGATCAGTCCTGGGTCCTCACCTGTTCGGCATCTAGTTCTCAGAAGTCCAGGCCAACACAAAGGGACTCTGGCTGACCAAATTCACAGATGACTGCAAGCTGAGAGCCATTGTTAACTCCCCAGATATTCTACATAACGGCCTCACTGAGACCAATGACTGGTGTCAAAACCATGGCTTTAAGCTTAACGCCATAAAATGCGTCATCATCCCCTTTGGTAAAAACTCAGTTCCCACTAATTAGCACATCAATGGGAGCTCACTGAACACTGAAGGCGTTATAAGAGATCCGGAGATGCAGGTTGACAGCAACCTCTCCTTCGACCACCACATTGACACTGTGGTCAAAAATACCTTCTGTGTGGCACATCTCATTACCAAGTGTTTTGCATCCAGGAAAAAAGAGGTCATCGTCTTTCTCTCTCTACTCTTCCCTCATTAGACCAATCATCGAGTATAATGCCCCATTTGGCATGTACCTCACTAGACACCTGCAACAGCTCGAGTGGCCACAGAAGTACCTCATGAAGAGGATCCTAGACATTAAACACATGTCCTATATGGACAGGCTCAAAAGACTCCAGCTATTCTCTGTCTCATATCGCTTACTTAGTGGTGATCTCTGCTTGACTTAAAAAGCCATGTCTGACCCAGCTCTGTTAGAAATGCTACATCTAAAGAAATCCCAATCCCTCCTTACCACATGCTCCAGAGATCTCAACCTCATTACCACAATCAACAAAACATGCTGGAGGGACAGGCTCTTCACCCAGATACTGCCCATGCTCTGGAATAGACTTCCCATACATGTCAAGCAGAGCACTTCGCTGTCCCCCTTCAACAGAAATCTTGATGAATGGATGGGTAATAGAAAGTACACCCCGGGGGATCACTCCAATGGCTCTACTAGAGGCACTGGGAACTAACGTAAGGTGGCACGATGCCAGGGCACTTCTATGGGCTAGTCTTGTAAAGGCTCCAGGGCCATTAGTACACACCTATGAACCTATGAACCATGAGGCTCAAATCATTTATGCATTTAATAACTTGTAAGAAATGCGTAGTATCATTTAACACAGCAGGACATATTTGTAGATGCTATGTAAAAACACTAATTTTTTTATGTTATTTAAGCCCCTTGAAATATAGTATTAATATTAATTTTGTTTATTTACCAGTTTAGAAGGGCATATTGATTATTTTGATTTGTTGGATGCAGTTTCTGTCATGTAATTAACAGTGTTAGTTGTAGTGTGTCTCACTAGCACTGAAAAAGTTTTTGCAAAATTCTATGTCTACTGGAGGATTTGTGACTTACCATGACATAAAGTATACATGCATTTATATATATATATATATATATATATATATATATATATATATATATATATATATATATATACATATATATATATATATATATATATCGAGTGAGAGAGACAGAGAGAGTGATATGTGAGTGTGTAGTAAGAATGGTCAAGAGGTATTTGATCAACTCGAGACTTATCAACCTCAGTTCTTCAGGTCTTAATTCATTGACCACAATGGGCCGTGAGAAAAAAACCTGGCCTTGTAGGACCCTTATTAAAGCCTGCTTTCAAGAATCACTCAATCAGAATTCACTTGTTTGTGGTTAGAACTTTGTGCATCAATGTATGAAGTTGATAATTGTTAACAGAGTCATGCACACAGAATGACACACACACACACACACACACACACACACACACACACACACACACACACACACACACACACACACACACACGTGGGGGAATAGTTTATATGATTTCTGGTGTATCTCCACCTAACATTTGTGATGTTTACATTGCTGTATGCTGTCTACAGTGTGTATGCATAGATGGATTGTACAGTCTCTCATGCATGCTATCAAGCAGGTAGCAATGGACGCTGGTTATATCCCATTAACACATATGTGGTGTGGAATGTCACACATCTGGCAGCCTACACACTTCCAGAAAATTTTCTGAAAAATAAACCTAAAAAGTGTAAGATAAACAAATGTTCAGCAGCATAGAAAATATAGGACTCGCCCCACATATAAGAACCCTGGTAGTGCTAGAAGGGGAGTTTCAACAGGTCAGTTTCATGTAAATTTTTGATATGAGCTGTGAGCCAGTTATTTCACACACACACACACACACACACACACACACACACACACACACACACACACACACACACATATATATATATATATATATATATATATATATATATGTATATGCAGCTATTTCAGGCACTGCACCTTTAAATAACTGAGTTAAAGACCATGCATGATGAATGCTTCTAATGCTGATGACACCACTGGGCAAAACCAGTCTGCTTTCAGTCACTGTCGTCTCACTCTGGATGTGCTGTGTGCTGATTTATGCATTTTTTAACTTTAGCAGGATTCCTTTTCATAAAGCTTACACCATTGGGATTTAATAACGTTTTAAGCATTGTTAGAGTGCCTTTTTTGTGTTTGTGGTTTGAATCTGTAGTAAGACTGTGCACCTTTTAATGGGCTGTGCACCAGGTTTGTTTTGGGGGTGTGTATATAGATATATTTATATATATATATATATATATATATATATATATATATATATATATATATAAAATAGATATATATACATATATATATATGGGTCTACTGCTTTTCATCGAATACCACGTATTCAAAAAAGAGCAGTAGACTGCTCAGTTACTCAAAAGTGCACTTATTCGAAAGTGCACTTTTGCGAACTCAGCTTCTACGAACGGATCGCACCACAGTGTAGGACAGCAGGAAAACATGCTATGTCCTCGACTGTGGTGCGGTAGTTACGGACCTCAGGGTTAGGGCGCAGGTCATGGTAAGGGTATAGCTAGTAGGGCTATCCCCTTACCATGACCCGCGCCCTAACCCTAAGATCCGTGACTACCGCACCACAGTGGAGGATAGTCTGTCCTTCACTGTGGTGTGGGAGTCATGGACCTTAGGGTTAGGGCGTGGGTCATGGTAAGGGGATAGCCCTACTAGCTATCCCCTTACCATGACCCGAGCCCTAATCCTAAGGTCTGTAACTACTGCACTAAAGTCAGTAGTAGCTCGTTCGCTGAAGCGGGTTTCGCGAAAGTGCACTTTCGATTAAGTGCACTTTCGCGTAACCCAGGGTCTACTGTGTGAGTTCGAAGAAGTGTATTTTCGAACTTATACAGTAGAACCACATATATATATATATATATATATATATATATATATATATATATGGTTCAACTTCACAATGTCGAATTTTTGAAAACTCGAACTTCATATGGTTGAGGCCATATGATCGAGTTTTCAGTAACTCAAAATTAGGAAGTGGAATAAAAAAAAAAACCCAAACACATAGTTTCTGCAGGGGGGCAAGCCCCCCACACCCCCCTACTTAAATATACCAACTCCGAGATAGCGCTACAGTGGGGAAAAGGGAAATCTCTCATTCTGCGTTGTATGCAGAAGCGCATAACGGGAGATCTCCCATTTCCTCGCTATAGTCCGGTCACGGAGATGGCATATTTAAGTAGGGCAGGTGCAGGGGGGCTTGCCCCCCTGCAGAAATGATGTGTTTGTTTTTTTTTTTTCCACTTCCTAATTTCGAGTTACTGAAAACTCGATCATATGGTCTCGACCATATGACGTTTGAGTTTTCAGTAATTCGACATTGTGAAGTGGAACTATATATATATATATATATATATATATATATATATATATATATATATATATATATATCTTTGCTACTTAATTTTGTTGATACTAACTGTAGTCAACATCCATTTAGTCGACACAATTTGGTCAAATACACAGATAGTCAACAGGTATGCAAAAAATCACACAATTTATAGGATTGGGAAATATTCCATTTTCCCAGTGTTGGTTTATTTCAGAGTTGGTATATGTATATATATATATATATATATATATATATATATATATATATATATATATATATAATCAGCAGGGGGTGTCAGAGTGCAATGTTTATTTTTTTTACTTTTATTTTTGTATGTGCAGTAATATGTTGAGATTTTTTATGTTGATGTTTTTTTGGTCGATGTAGTGAATGTTGACGTTTGGGTGTTTCAACAAAAGTCAGTACACACATATATGCACAAACATGTGCATACACAGACACAAGCAGACACACACACACACACACACACACACACACACACACACACACACACACACACACACACGCTCTCATGCTCACACATGGATCACTGCATTTATTCAGCCATCACTCGTATGGGGATACTTGTACAGAAGTAATATTTGGCTACCCGTTTGCACTGTTGTACAGATGGTGATCATAGATGCATTCAGCTTGTCCTGTTACAGTGGACCATAATGTTCTGAAGTTATGATGTGGTTTTCAGCCCCTATTCCCCCAGTGCCATATTCTTTTACTTTATTAGCCACATTGTTGCACAGTCTATGCCTCAGCCCTCTGCATATCTATTGCATTGTACTTGTACTGTGTGCCGCAGAAACCTTGTGGTCTGCTGTTCAGATAGCAGCACTTTGGTATACAATTAATGAATACATATTATGGTACAGCTGCCCACTGATGTTCTGATTCTCATGAGTCAGGTACCATATATTGTACACTAGAATTAATATTAATACCATATTTATGCAAATATGATTATGAATACAGTAGACCATTTCTAACAGCACAAGGAGTCGTACAACTAACATTCCTGAATATTTTATAAAACTTAAATCAAACATATTATAGGATATGTCACTTTGAATAAATTTCCTTACTGAACATCAGCTGATAGATGATGATGATGCATTGTTATGCTATCTGCCATATTCTTGTAACACACCTTTAAAATGGATTTTACCTCACAGGTCTTCACTGAAACTGGGCCTCAACTTAGAATGGCAACCCAGTCAACAAACAATAAATAAAGAAGCTCAATAAAATCAGACAATTAATTAAAATAAATGCTTAAATAATTCACTCAGAAGGTAATAAATGACAAGCAATAAACTGTAGACAAGTTCTAGACTTAGAAGATAAAATTATACCTGAAACAGATGTACATTTAAAAAGGCTTTTTGAAATAAGTATGTTTTAAGGGACATTTTGATCTGTTCAACAGCTGATTCCAATCTTAACATGCAAGGTAATGTATTCTGTAGGTCCGGGACTTGAAATGAGCAACAGCTACAAACAGAATATTCTAAATGATATCAAGGAATCATGAGGAAATCCTTGTATCCTAGTCAAGTCAAATGGCCGGTATGACCCTATCAATGTCTTTGTGTAGGAATGTCCGAAGCAATATAGCTCCAAGCGGGTTATCACTACAGTGTTATTTCAGCTCTATATGTCAACAGCAGCCAGGGCAGTTGTTGCAGTACTGGTGTAATATGGAAACAGTGATTAATACCAGCCCCAAAAGTCATGCCACAGCAATCTGGATCACCTGTAAGTCACCTGTGTTACCTGTGTCAAGGTCAGGGTAGTGGGAGTTGTATGATAAAACTAAAGGACGCACAGCTATAAAAATTTCCTTGAACAGAACCAAGTACTTTGCTTACACTATATTCCTGAGATGAAAAAATGTCTTAATTATAACTGAAATTATTCCAAAATATAAAAGCTGCTCATCTGAGAAAATGTCCAAAATCTGCACTTGTGGCAGGAATTCCATTCAATTCCTTTGTAAACAATAATGGGAGAAAGACCAGGAGCTCTGGAATGCCTTATAGTGGCAGCATTTATGATCACTGCTTATCTTACATGGATTCAACATGAACTTACTACCCCTCATTGGGGTAAGGGTGGTATGAAGATTCTGTTTTATGACGGCACAAAACTCATTCCTTTGGAAAGGAGAGGCAGAACTGAGTACCTTTTGCTAAGTTGTGGTAATGTGTACCCTTCACTTGACTTCTTCCAGAGGAAGCTTATACACTATTATGAAAAGAAACAAGAATGGAGGCCTGAGAAACCCTATACAAGAGATGATTTAATTCCTGATACCACCTTTTATATATGCCCTGGAAGCTGAAATGCAAACCATTCAAACTGAAGACAAAGAGACAAATTTCTGTTTGAAAGTAAAACAGATCACACAAACCAACAAGATGTTCTTGGTTTGTACTTTGAATTCTGAGGGGCAGAGAAATGTCACAGGAAAGGAGAAATAGCTATGGCACACAGTTATATGTGGCAATGCTCAGATCATTATCTAGGGAGAAGAGTAACTTCAAAGATTTGGAAAGTACTTCTTAGCTTGTAGTTGTTCTTTAAATGGCACAATACTTTTGGAGATTTGGCTTCCTGTGAAGTGTATTTTTGACAATGTGCAGATTCAAACAACCAGTGTCGCTAAACTAACATTAGCTGAAGTGTAAATTCAATGAGAATATATATGTGTGTATATATATATATATATATATATATATATATATATATATATATATATATTTATATTTATATATATATGTATGCATGTGTCTACTTCACATAATTGAACACCCAAATGTTCGACTTTCATATGGCAGAGATCATATGATCGAACATTTGAATGTTCAAAAATGTGAAAAAAAAATAAACAAAAAAAACTAAACAGTGCTAGCAGGGGGCAAGCCCCCCTGCACCCCTCACACCACCCACTATTTAAATATACCAACTCCGACATCACACTACATTGTGATAAAGGGAAATCTTCCCCGTTCTGCATTCTATGGAGATCCCCATTCAGACCGTTCAATCTTTTAAAAGTTCGATCATATGGTCTCGGCCATATGAAAGTCGAGCTTTTAA